>NC_034593.1:46627729-46645248 GCF_900095145.1 Mus pahari
CGTCCCAGACACACAGGACCACAGGACGTCCCAGACACACAGGACCACAGGACGTCCCAGACACACAGGACCATAGAACATCATGGACACAGGACAACACAGCCATTCTCTCATCTAATGAGTGTTACCTTCTGCAAAAACAACGTCACTCTCCTGCCCAAATCCCATGGACCCATCAGACAACCAGAGATTCTTCTTAGACAGCAGATACATGTGGGTGTTCAGGCTGAACTCAGCCGCCACTGGATCGCTGACCTAAATCAAAGGGAAATATTTTTGTTTTTTTGTATCCATGGGTCTGATGTATACAAGCGCACACACACTGCTCACAGGCATGCCATTGCCTCACATGACCATCCAGAACCCTGCCTTCAATCTTCACTGTTCACCCAAAGTACCTTACGGAGCTGCCGCTCTGACTATGCTTTGAGAAACAAGACAGGTGAAGTTAAATCACTTTTCCTTTTGGGTGGGAGTAAGGAGCGTCACTTCTACTCATACCTAAGATTGATTGTGGCCCACAGGAAAAGTGTTTATAATATTATGGTCAGCATGGGGCTAACAGTAATTGGACTTAGTTATTGGACTAAGGCTGGCATTCGACTTTTACAAATACCTCAGGCCAGTAATGTATTAAGAGGTGAATTCTCATATTCCTTGAAGACTAAGAACAAGAAACAATGTAGACTTCTACAGAAAATCATCATATCTCCAAGCCAGCAAGAGAGAAAGCAAGATCAGACAGCAGCTAAATAGTTCCTTACAGGAACTGAGACTACGGTCCTTAGGCTGGGTCTAACAACAGATAAGAGAGGAACCCTCTTCCCTTTGCTCTCCCTTGGTTCCTTCCTGTAGAACTTCCCTTTCTCTCAATATTCGAGAATTAAAGGACACCCATTTGTGAAGATGCATGCATTAAAAAAATATTTCTATTTTTATTTATAGGATTACTCTGTTTTCATGCTGAGCAGAAGAGGGAATCAGATCCTATTACAGATGTTTTTCAGCTACCAAGTAGTTGCTAGGAGTTGAATTCAGGACCTCTGGAAGAGCAGCCAGTGCTCTTAACCATCTCTCCAGCCCCCAGGATGTATGCATTGATTAAAGAGAATCATGCCTTTGAACAAAATGGATTGTATCCTGACAATTCCGTGAGATGTACCTGCTGGAATCGAATGTCAAGGTCAAAGGTGACAGGCTCTCTGGGGTTGCAGGTGACCGGCAGACGGTACTCCTGGTTGGATGGGGTGGTGCAGGGTACCAACTTTACTGTGTAGGTGCCCGAGTAGTCACGAACCTTTGAGGAGAGAGAAGGCACTTTTCATTTTGAAATGTTCTGATAGCAGCAGAGAAAGTCCTTGGTGGCACTTACCGCAAAGTCTGACACGAAACTCCACTGCTGGACTGGCTGATTATACGTTGGTTCACTCCGTATAAGGCGGAGGGAAAATGTGAGGCCCGGATGGTCAGCTGACACGATCAGTGAGCTGGTAAAGGAAGCTGGAAGAACATCAAAAGTCACCGTGGTCTACAATGGGTCTTATAATGGAAATGGTCTACAACAGCGTAGTTTTCAAAGTACCAGGTCACCTAGTAGTTAAAGCTTTCTTACAAGTCTTCAAGGGTGGTGTATTTATCCCCATTTCAAAGATGAAAAAAAAAAATCTGGGCAGAGAGTCACTACGGGACTTTCTCAAGATCACCCACACAGGCTGCGTGACTTTGGATTCCTCATTCACTACCTTTCCTGATGTCTGTAATTTAGCCAGAAGGTAGGTGCTCAGGGCTCCATCCGGGGAGTCAGTCGCAGGGCAACCAGGGTGGAGTGAACGCTGGGACAGCACATCAAAGCCATGGGCTGAACTTAAAATAGTCCACCAGCAAAGAAAGCCATTTTACGAATGAACTCTAATTAGATAGCCTACAGCTGGACTAGTCACAGATCCAATTCATTAGAGACACGGGCACTTAGAAGGGACTCCAAAGTCCATGAAATCCTCACCCCCCCACCCCCCCAGAATCCATCATCTTAATGCAGTCATGGGATCCCTTTGGGTTCTGTGTTTCAGACAGCTTAATCTGCTTTAGAAATTACAATGAGCCTTCTTTTCTTCTTGAACATTCAGCTCTGTTTTCTCCTTTCTGAGAGCTGGTGCCCAGAAAAGGACGACATCTGTGAGGATAGTGAATTCTTCCCCTTGCTGCCCGACAAGGGGCACAGCAGAGAGCCAGGAAACCAACCGGGCAACGTGGAAAATCAAAGGGAAAAAAATGAACTATTTCTAAATGAACTAGCCTTTGTAACACAAACAAATACCAGTTTATTGACAGGTGTCTTATTAAATATTCAAAGCACAGCAGTTACTGCCTACCCAGTCTCTACCAACTGCAGTTAACAAGGCTGGAACTTGAATATGAAAGCCAACTGCCTCTCTGTCTCCATTAAAGTTTCTCACAGACCTAGAAAAAAACTGAGCAGAAAATCGCTGGCAAACGGATCCACTGAAACGAGGTTTCCGTGTCACTGACCCGGAGCACAGAAAAAAGACTGTTATTCCGTGCCTTTTAGGAAGGAAAGCTCTTATTAAAATATCCCCAAACCCAGTTCTCTTTTCCATGTATTCAGGGGTGTTATGTTTCTCTGTATGTCTGTATAGTGGTAGTTTTCCATAGGGTGGGAGACAGGTAAACGAAGACCGAGCATTAAGGACATAATTACTCATATGGGACTCGTATGGAATGAAGGCCTTCCAAGCCAGCGGGGGAAGCCTGTTGAGACCTGTGTGGATAGAAAGACCTGTGTGGGTGGCTGCCCAGGGACGATGAGGCTTACCAGGATGGGACAGCACAAACAAGCCGTGGAACTGAGCCTCTGTCTTGAAGTTCACAGCCAGGCGTCCCTCCTCACCAATGCGCATGCTGGTTGGGTAGAGAGAGCCTACAGAGAGAAGCCCAGGAGGATAAAAACGTAGGTGGTCAGACACCCTCATCCATAGACCTTTTTTTCTTCCGACCTATTTGGCCTAATGCCCAGACTCTTCACAAAAATGAATTCAAAATAATGATGATGATGATGATGATGATGATGATAATAATGATGATGATATAGTTACAAGCTTCTTTGAAAAGGGTAAATGAAGGGCAAAACAAATTAAGTAATATAAGCCAGGTGAGTATAAAATAACACAAATACTATGATACTTTTTTTAAAAAAGTGATATTTTACAAAAACAAGGCTGTAATCGAGAGAGATGACAAATGGCCTTGCTGAAGATTGTAGAGAAGGGATACATGTACGTGAAACACCTCTGAGCTCCCCAGAACAACTGCGGAGTTGTGCAGGCTTAAAGAAAACTCATGATTCTCAGCGACCACCCTTGCCAAATTAACAAGCTGAAAAGAGAGAGAGAGAGAGAGAGAGAGAGAGAGAGAGAGTTTGAGGCTAGCCTGGGCTACACAGTCAGCCTGGTGAGGTCCTCCCAACCCCCTCCTTCACCTAAAAGAGAAAGGGAATAAATATTCATTTTTCCCGTGTATCTTCTAAGATAAAATGTGGAGTTAAATCCCTTGAGGCAATCTGCATTGACCGTCCAGGATGGTCACTGTGTTTTCCTCATTGCTAGAAGGGAATTTTAATCTGTCCTATACGGTGGAATTATACTTCAGGGATGCGATCAATTGGTCCTGTCTTCCTGGTTGTCAAAGTGTCAGGTTGCTGTGATATAGATGTTCATAGACTCAGCAGAGAAATGTGAGTCTGAAAGGAAAAAGCATGAATTCTGTACGTGGGTCATCTTGACACTCGTGGCCTTTGCTTGCTTTTGCTTGTCACCACCACCACCACCATCATCACCATCACCATCATCATCATCATATGACAAGAGCCAGTCTTACTACATAGCCCAGGCTGTCCTCAGACCCACAGTGATCCTCCTGCTTCACCCTCTGAAGTGCCGGGATAACGGATGTGAGCTAGATGCCTAGATAGCGTCTGGACTTCCCGATTCCCACCTGGGTACCAACAGCTCTGCAGATGCTGAAAGGCTTACAGTCAGGAGCCCTCCACGACAGTGCTCTTAGGCATTTGTCTACGGTTCCACGGAACGGTGGAGTTTTAATCAGAAGGCGACTGAAGCTTGGACTGCCCTCAGAAGAAATTCAAAGCTCAAGTTTAAGCAACGTGCTTGAGGTTACAGGGATCACAATTAATTAGCTGTAGAGTCAGAACTGCCACCCAGGACAGGGTTTATCATCAGACTTTAAAGTGATCCTCTCGTTTCAGAAGCACAATGTACAACTTTCCCCCTGATTTTATTCCCAACTTTCACAACTGGAATCCCTCTATTTAGTGTAGAAACCAGAAAACTCTATGGATTACCCTATGTAAAATATAAACAATTAGTCACATACAATAGACAGTATACCTGAAACAAGGATGTTAAATTTCATAGTCAAACATAACGCAAAGTTTGAAGCATTGATATGATCTTTCCTTGACAAAGGTTTCTAAAAGTCATGTTATTAGTGAATATAAAAATAATGGTATTGAAAGGTGTCCGCCTCCATAATTTTTACCTGCAATAAAAACAAAATTATCTTCCTGAGTGATTACCACAGGTAGGAAAGATGCGTTGAGAGCCACAGCAACCCACCTTGCAGTTCAGCTTCCGGGGGGCTGCCTATCCCATGGTTCCACAAGATGGCAGTGTCGTACACGAACGTGAGTCGGAGCTCTGACTTCAAGTCGAAATGCTGCCAGCCGCCCACGCCCACGGGGGAGTGGAACACGTAGGAAACGTACAGAGGAACTCGCAGGGTCACGTAGGACTGCACGAGGTTGAGGACCTGAAACAATGGAGCCATTCGCAGCAGCGTTAACCAAATCAACCCACTTATGCCAACGCCAGATTTTGTGCCTTCAGTGCAGAGAATAAACGACAGCCATTCTCAGCCCGGGAGTTCCTTCACTTCTCGCACTGCGCACATGCAACAGGGACGTGCGCCAGAGTTGCTTAAAATAACACTATTTTCAGCAAAGTAAGTCCTTTTTACTTTTGAGCAGTTTTATCAAGATTCAGGTCTCATGCCACATAATTCACCCAGTTAAGTGGAGAATTCAAAGTGCAAGGAGTCTGGCAGCCATCACCTCCATTAGTTTTAGGAACCTTTCCTTACTTCAGCAGGAATCTGTACTGGAGGAGCAAACACAGATGCACTCCCTCTTTGAATTTGCCTCTTCTGAACAGTAGAAATGAATCTTGTCAGTTGCGCTTTTTGGCGCTTCACTCCCTTCTATTATGGGGTATCAACCAGACATAAAGCTACATTCCACTTTATTGGTCTTCATCAGAACATGAGTTGCTACCACACATTTGGAACTGTTATGCAAAAATGCATCTATAAACTAATTCTTAAATCATTTAGAGGACGCTAGGATGAACATTAAAGAAGCAAAACCAAACATATTTAGCAATGACATGGTGCAGTTCCAATATCTCAAAATAATTAGATGAACTGTTTTAGAATTTCATTATTTTCCTTCTTTTGGTAGTCAACAGATGGGGTAAGGGAAGTCAGGAGGATAAATTAATCCCTGTCAAGTACCTACCGAATTTCAGACAATGTGTTGGTTACTAATAACAGCTTTATTGTTTCATTCTCATAATTGAATCTGTGTGTATGCAAGGTGGTTTGACGGGTGAATGGATGATGGACAGAAAAGAAGCAGGAGAGGGAACTCGCAGAGGACTCAGGCGAGCTCACCAGAAGTTTTGAAGATGTATTTTTATATTAAGTGCATAAGTGTTTTGCCTGCATCTACATACGTGTACCACATGGTATATGGCTGGTGCCCACAGAAGTCAGAAGAAGACATTCAAGTATCTTTTTTTTTTTTTTTTTTTGGTTTTTCAAGACAGGGTTTCTCTGTGTAGCCCTGGCTGTCCTGGAACTCACTTTGTAGACCAGGCTGGCCTCGAACTCAGAAATCCGCCTGCCTCTGCCTCCCCGAGTGCTCTCCCACCACGCCCGGCTGACATTCAAGTATCTTGGGACTGGAGCTACACACAGTTGTGAGCCACCTTGTGAGTGCCCTGAGCGAAGCTCTGCGGGAGCAGCCAGTGCTCTTAACCGCTGAGCCATCTCTCCTTCAGTGCAGCCCCTTAAGCAGAATTCTATGAACCTCCTGAGCAGCCAGTGGAAGTGGGAACCTAGTCTCTAGCCTGTGTTTTTCTCTCCCACATATTACTACATTGGACACACTGCAGAGCAGTCCTAAAACCACCTAACAAAAATGGCTGTATTTTAATCTCCAAATGCTCTAAGGACCAGCATGACCATCACAACACCTCTCTGTGCAAGAGGAAACGGTTAGCTGACTCTCCTTGGAAGTTCCAACCAAGCTGTTGAAACTGGTCTCCTACAGAGAATCAACACAGGGACAAGGCATGTACTTAGGTCATGAGAACTGAGCTGTGTGTGATATGTCATACTACCACAGAGTTAAGAGCGAACTCCTCAAATCACACACAGGCGATAAAGACCAATAATAAAAACACACAGTGAAAAAGAACCATCCACAAGACGAGCACCTTGCTTGGTTTTCACGAGTGGGATGCAAACAACTTCCCCTGCCTGGTGAATCCATGACTTGTAACTTGAATGCTCTTTTTTTTTTTTTCTTCCCCAAGAGCAGCTATAATTACTACCACTGAGCAGTGCGTTCCAAAAGGCAGCTAATACTCTGGCTACTTGGGAGAGTGACTTGGTCAGTCTATCGGCCACTGGTGATTAAGATTCATGTTTCATTCCATGACTTTAGTAAACCGTTAGTTAAGATGCTAGGCTTTAGGCACAGATTTATAATAAAAGAACATAGCTTAATTTTTTGCCAATATTGACATACTCTCCAGTAAATGTTATTGGAACATTTCTCCAGAGGGAAGTTTATTATCAATCAGATAATTGGAAAATGACATCCTGTATAATTCTCATTGTTTAACTTTTGGGAACTTACTATGTAGCTTAATACTCATGGCAATCCTTCTGCCTCAGCCTTCTGAGGGTTGTCATAACAGGCTCACACCTGGCTTTACTTTGTTTAAGTTTCTTTCCTTTTTTTTTTCTTTTTTTTAAAGATCTTATTTATTTTTTATTTTTATTCATGAGTGCTCTATCTGCATATATGCCTGCATGCCAGAAGATCCTATTACAGATGGTTGTGTGCCACCATGTGGTCACTGGGAATCGAACTCAGGACCTCTGGAAGAGCAGACAGTGCTCTTAACCACTGATTCATCTCTCCAGCCCCTTGTTTAACTTTCAACATGGTGGTTTCTAGATACAGGATCTGCATCTTGTACATTTTTTTCTTATTTAAGGCCAGTTTTTCCTGGCTATTTACAATCTATCCCTGGAGAGCACTGGAGCTGAAATGGAGCCTACTTCAATCACTTAGTCACCTGCCTATTTATTCTTCAGCCAAAGACTGCAGTGGAACCAATTATTTCTGGTGCACCTTTAGAGCTTTCAATTTCCTTTAACCTTTACCTGAGGACCTGTAAAGGTATAAATAATCTATGTAGGCCCAATGAGTGACCTTGCATGGTCTTATTGACATTTGGAGTTAATTAACAAAGGTAACTAACACCTTTAACAGGATATTTAAAGGGATAGCCCGGAACACAAGTATCTTGGAGAAGTAACATATAGTCAAAGTTATATTATACTACCGAGCACCAGGCATGTGTGTGGAGAGGGCGTTGCTTGCCTAAGTGCCCAAGACAGGCTGCTACTCTGCATGTGAGATGCGTAGGAGCGGGATCAATACCTTCATGGCATTATATGAAGGTATACACAGCCACTCTCCACTCTGCACACACAGCTGATGGCGACTACACTGGACAGAGCAGCTCTAGAGTCCCAAATTCAAGGTCTTGAATTAGGCCATGTGTACTGGAAATACCACTGAAAGTTATTTATGGCCCTTAATTGCAGACTATGTGGTTTGCATTTATTTACCTGAAAGACTGAACACTCAGAACTGTTGGAATTCTCTCTCAGGGATACCACTGGTGGGGAATGTCCCCCAAACCCCATTGCAATGTGTTTTTTCATGTATCTTTTTTTTTTTGACCCAAACATCTATCAAGATGGAGATATTGGTGACTATATAAAAAGGTCACCTATTGAAAAAAGCTTCAAGCCTCGAAATGAGCAGTTAGGTGCTCAGTGGAGGGGTTGTTAAATTCCTCATCACGTTCTTTGAGCCACACGCATCTAAGCGAGCATAGGAAGAAGAGACCCTGGCTTCTGCCCAACAGAAGCTCATCAGAAGGTCTGCGAATTGGAGAGGAAGGAACAGAGCCTAGGTCAGCATCGGTATTAAAGCATTACGAGAGTGGAGGACAACCTCACCGAGTGTTTGCATTATAGACTTATTCACAGTACAGTGAGCGACCACAGAAATATGGCTGAAATGCTCAGAAGGGAAACATCACGTGGCCATCAAGTTATGAGTCTGGCGGCTGAGGTGGCTCACACCTAGCAGTGGGAGGCAAAGGTAGGTGGATCTCTAGGAGTTCACCACAATCCTAGTCTACACAACAAGTTCAAGCCAGCCAGGGCTACATATCTCAAAGGGAAAAAAAAATGAGTCAGAAGAACTTTCCTTGTCATGCTGCATGCTCATGTTAATTTAAAAAGCAGCGTATTGAAACAGTGTATGAAGAAATAGGCCACTGCCATTAAAATCTGCATGTTTATTGAAAAGAGATGAGTAAGTCTCTGTATAATCATGGTGAATAATCAATCAGTGTGGCTTTGCTTGACTCTCATTTGTTCTCCAGAGTTCAGAAATGATGTTATTTTGATTAAAATATTATTACAAAAATTAATTGCTAAGTTTGATAAAATGGGCAGCAACACATTTCATGGTCATCATATGGATTAGGCTTACTAGTTAGAAAAGAATATGGAAAGTGTAAGATAATGGGATGAGACCACATGACCACTGACATATTCTGGATAATAGGATGTGAGCGTATGACCTCTGACACACATTCTAGATAATGGGGTGAGTCCATATGACCTCTGACACACATTCTAGATAATGGGGTGAGTCCATATAACCTCTGACACACATTCTGGATAATGGGATGAGACTGCATGACCTCTGACACACATTCTGGATAATGGGGTGAGATCACATGACCTCTGACACACATTCTGGCCTCAATGTCTCGGTTTGTAAACCAAACACACATGTAAAAAGGAGGCAAAATTACTCCTCAAACAAATCAACTAAGAAAAATATTGGCTTACTTTTCCAGACCACAGGGCGTCTTCCCAGGTGTACACTACAATTTCATGCTGTCAGGGCAAACTTTAATTGAGCTACATTCCCGCAGCTTAGACCTGCCAGTTGGACAATGTGACCAGCTGCTGTGAACCTAAAGACCCTTTCGGAACACCCACCAAAACTGAAAGAATGTCTTTCACTTTTCAAAGAAAAAAAATTACCCAAAATTCCAATTGTTTAAAACACTAAATTTAACTTCTGTCAAGTGTTTCTCATTGCATGCTCAAACAACCTTAAATAAACATAACAAATGAATAAGGAAACAGAAAACAGGACATGCATAGCAGAAGAGCAGAATTATTTATTAAATCTATATTTTTCTTTTTTCTTTTTTGATTTATCTGCCTTTGAATTTCTGAAGTTACTGACTAAAGGTTAGTTTAGAACTGAATAAAATTAAAGAATTAAAAAAAATTTTTTTTCTTAGGTGAAATCCTAACCTTTCAATGAGTACAATTTGACCTATATAAGTCTCGTTTGTCTCGTTTGCTGGTGTGTATGGGTCTTCACTGGTACAAACTAGTTGTCAAGGGACTACTTTGTGAATATATAACTGACTAAAGAGGTCTTGCTCTCAGCTAAAGAGAGCTGCAAATTCCATAAAACTCAACGAAGATTGTTTGCACAGTGCCACCTCGAGCTAAAGCGCCAAGTCGAAGGCAGGTGCTGGCAGGTGGAGGCCGTGTCTGTTCGGCACTTGGCTAGGGCTTTATGGTACATTTCTTGGCAAGTGAAAATCACCTGTGTGTGCTGCTAAGGGAGTGCTTGGAGACCCACAGAAGCAAGCCTGCCACGCCAGCTGATGGTTCACCTGTATTCTTCACTGATTTATCAAACTATAAACTCAGAAATGTGAACATTGATAAGACCGAAGAAATTCTAAATCTGAATCTTTTTATTCAATGATGCAGTTAGAGAACCACCTCAGAAATTTGGGTTCCCTTTCAGGAGCACACCTCCAGCACCAGGACCCCCACACCTCCAGTACCAGGATACCCCCACACCTCCAGCATCAGGACCCCCACACCTCCAGCACCAGGACCCCCACACCTCCAGCACCAGGACCCCCACACCTCCAGCACCAGGACCCCCCACACCTCTAGCACCAGGACCCCCACACCTCCAGCACCAGGACCCCCACACCTCCAGCATCAGAAACCTCCCTTCCCCAACTCCAGCACCAGGTGCTCAGTGGGCTTTCTTGTAATAGTGGCTATGACCACATCCATTTTTACAGTCAATTAAATGTTAAGATAAGCACATGGTGCATTACTGGCATGGGAACACACGCTACATGAATCTGGGCAAGTTATCTGAGTTTTCCTGCTTCTCTTTCCTTATCTATAAATGGGGGGTGCTGTGGTATTATTGCTATGAAGTTTTCATGAGGTCAGTAAGAATGGATATATACAGTGTGTTTAGAAAGGTGGAAGGCACTCAAGAAACAATACATTTACTACTGACAATTATTCCATCTCCCTCATCGTTATTAGTGTTGGTTAAGACAGGATTTTATGTATCCAGGCTGGCCCTGAACTTCTGAGTACTGGGAAATCAGGTGTGCACTGCTATACTTGGCCTGTGTGGGGCTGGCTATACTCAGGGTTTCATGGACAGTTGGCAAGCACACAACCAAATGAGCTACATCCCCATCCCCACTGCCCTTATTTTTATTGTTAGTGTTATCATTTGATTATTTTTCTTTCTTAGAACCAGAACTGAATGGAGAAAAAAGAGAGGAATATCTTGGAGGGCTATCTTTCTTTCATATTAATTAACATTTATACTCCTCCACCCATGGTCCTGCAGTATGCATGTGAGCCACAGGGAGAAGCAGAAGGGCATTGATAAGATGAAGGAAAATTGAAGTTCCATCCAAGGAAGGGTGTAGGGGGTAGGAGGGAATGGCCATGTTTAAGCGTTTATTTTAGAGTATAAACAGTGTGTTTTACCAGATTGTTACCACATGCATTACACTGAAGGCTTGGGGATTCCATCATAGCACCTGAAACCTCAGTGAGTTACACTTGAATATGTTCTTCTCAGTGATGTTGATTGATTATCAATAGATAATTAGATTGATTTTCAATAATGCCAAAGCAGAAAAATCCCCTCAGAAGGGATTCTTAAATATTGGCTATCTACTAAAAAAAAGAAAAAACTTACTGAGCTGGTTAGGAGCTGGACAACCTGAGGGCTGGAGAGATATTTGATCTGTAAGGAGAAGGCCTGGGTAGTGATTTTTTTTTTCCTTTTCATGTGGCCAAGACAGACTGAGAAAGGATTACTCAGTGGCCTACCACCCACGAGTACTTGATGGAAAGTGTCCAAAACCACACAGTTGGAATTCATCAGAACCAAATGTCAAGGTGGAAGCATTTGCTTGGTTACCGTATTGGTCTCTTCCCACCGCTTCAAGCCGCCTTGACATTGACGCTTTACTACGGATTTTCACTAATTCATGCTATTTACTGACTCTGTCTTCTCTGTGAGGATGGTACACCTTAACTTGTGAGTCCACTGACTTCCAAGCATCCTAAGAGTTCGCCAATCAACACTGACAGTAGCTGAAATCACCACGTTCTTGTAGGGAGTTACCATAGACTCTCCCCTTTATTTTACTTTTACCACAGCAGGAATACAGCCTTTAGAAATACACCTTCAGGACTAGGAGTGCCCTCTCCCACTGCCTCCACCCTCTCAGAGGAGAAGGGGATGGGAGGATGGAGGGAGGGACCGTGTGAAAGAGGGTGGGGTGGGGATGAGGAGGGAGGAGCGATTGGGATATAAAGTGAATGAATAAATAAATTAATGAAAAGAAAGAAAGAAAGAAAGAAAGAAAGAAAGAAAGAAAGAAAGAAAGAAAGAAAGAAAGAAAGAAAGAAAGAAAGACACTTCAAGAACCGCCAACTCCGTCAGGAGTTTAGATTCCTTTTGACTAATTCTGTAAAGATATGGTGCATTCTGCACAGGATTTGCTACTTTATAACTTTTCAGTTATTTCAGGATTTTAGTTTAAATACTCATAATTTGGAACACAAATTTTAGATTTTTTTATTATAACAAGTAGAGACTCTGTTCCTTATTGTTTTAACACTCTTCTTCTGACATTGTGGGAAGAGTGGCTTGTGTATCTCTTGTGCATGTATGTAGTATGACATAGATTGACAGTGTGGGAGGAGGGGCTTGCGTATCTCTTGTGCATGTATGTAGTATGACATAGATTGACAGTGTGGGAGGAGGGGCTTGTGAATCTCTTGTGCATATATGTAGTATGACATAGGTTTTTCCCACCATGGTACTCACCTGTCCCTTTGTGACTAACGGCTAACAATACTGAGATAACAGCTAAGATTAGGAGGGGGAAAAAAAATCTACTGACAGAACCAAGCAATAAGGCTCAGATGTTAGAGCATGTACCTGGCCATCGGTCCCGATGGTTCCTCCACAGTCAGCCAGGAGCTCCGTCATGTCATAGTAGCTGACAAACTCCCACAGACAGGCCTCCAGGTTCAGGTTTCGGTAGAAGCGTAAGGTGCTGGAACCCCTGACGGGCACGCTGTACTGGTAAGGATAGGTCTCTCCGATGACCTCTGGGTTCTTCGTGGCATTGGTGAGGAAGCCGTGATGGGTCTTCACTTCATTGTAGTCCAGCAGGTTGGAGCATTTGTGATTCCCAACTCTCGTGCCGTCAGGGCTGAGGGTCAGCTCAAAGTTGGACAGCTCTCTCGTGGAGATGGCAGGGAGCATGCCTGCAGAGAAGCACGGGGAAGTAGTGTCGGGTTGTGTTTGCATTTTTAATTTTAACGAACGTTTTTTAGGTTGATAGACTTTCAAAGCTGGGTAGGCAGAGTTGAAAGAAGCAGATGAGTTCGAACATCAACCTGCAGACTGAAGATTAAGGAGGCCAAAACCAAACCAGGTTACAAGTATGTGCGATGCTCCTAAGGTCCCGCTTCACCCAGGGTACCTACCGTCTATGTGTGGCATCGTGACGGTGAGTTTGATGAGGTTGGCAAAGTCTGGGTCCTCGGGGCCAGTGTAACGCAACTTAGCAGAGAATGGCTCCGCTCCCACTACCCCGGGCACACGGGGCTGACAGAGACCTTGAAGAAAACCAGCACATGGATGTTAAAAGAAGTGAATAGCACACGAAGAATGTCTTAATATAGGTGCTAGTATTTTTCTGTATTGTATTCCCCATGATAATGGTGTGACTGAGAACGTGTGCCATGAGGAAGCAGACCACAGCACGCAGGGGAGGAGCCTCTCCAACAGGCTTGTGAAGAAACAGCTCTTGGTCAGACTGAATGAATACATGGTGCTCGTTTAGGTCAGGAGCGTAGGCACAAAATTGTATTGCATAATGTGAACAGACAAGATGAAACCAGTTGAAATACAATACAATAAATGAAGTAATGAAGTGAATTTGAATGTTACCTTAGGATATGACTAATATATATATATATACACATATATATTATATATTAGCTATAATAAATGTGCTTTTGGTGAATGAAATTAAAAGTTAGTGTGTATATTAACAAAGGTGGGAACTGATCCCAGAACTTTACTGCATTATAATTTCAAGTCCTAAATACACTTAAAAAAAAAAAAAAAGAATTGTGTGTGTGCCTGTGCGTGTGCATGTACTATGGAGGCCAGACATATCAGATCCCCTGGAGTTGGAGCTATAGGCAGTTGTGAGCCACCTGACATGGGTGCTTGGAACTGGACTTGGGTCCTCTGTAAGATGTACAGGGCAGAAACCTCTCAACAGGTTCGAGAGGAACCATCTCATAGTCAGATGGACTTAACAGATGATGCTTTTATTGATCAGGAACATACGCGTTCTCCCTGATCCAGCTTCAAACCCAGCTTGCCCTTTGTAATGAGATGAGAATATATACGCACGGTTCTCCACCTTCAGGGTCACCCCTGTGTCCCCAGAAGATTCCCAGGCATGCGACAGCTAACTGGGCTCTTCGCCTGGCACAGTACCCCTCCCCTCGTCTAGACCTAACCTTTCCTCTGCTTTCTCTTGAGAGCTCCCCTGAGTTTTGGCTCCTCAGTCCCGAGAGTTCAGGTTCTATCATGCCTCTTACAGTCGCTTCTCATCTCAGCATCTCCTCTGTGTGGGACCAGACTCAGAGTACCTGGGCCTCCAATTTTCCCATGTACTCCGGAAGATGGGAGCCCTCCTTTATCGTCATCATGAGTACAAGGCTCAGAATGTATGTGCAATGGTCATGAAATATGCAAATAGCTATTTCCTAGTTAAGACTGCTGCAAATGGATGCTCATCTTCAAGTAGAGAGCTATGGCATGCATGGGTATTGGAGGAATTTATACAGAGAAATGAGGCATTCACAATACTGCAGGATTTCAGCAACCCTCACAGGGAGATAGTCTCTCACCTTCCTCTCTGCCGATGGTGACAATGGGGCTCATTAGTTCCAGGCCTTCGTTCCCATTGGCGTTCACTGCTCGGGCCGCACACTGGACCCGGGAGCCAGGCTGAAAGTATATGGAGTCTAATGTGATCATTTTGGATGATGTGAAGAAGGTATCGAAGTCGACCTCTCTCATGGGGCTGGTCACGCCGTCCGGGCCAGCGGGGGCGCTGATCAGCCATCTGTATCGGGTCAAAGTGTCGTTGATGTTCTCACTGGCACAAATAGAGCCCGTTTTCTCATAGTCTGGATATTTGGGGTTACAGGCCTATGACAAAATCAAACAAAACAGATGTGTGTTAAGACCACAATATGGAGTAATGTAGACTTGATTTTTCTCAAGCTCCTTGGGCTCCCATGCTTCCCTACCCCTCACAATGTTACATGTTGTTCGGGAAACTTCTGAATTCTTATTCCCAGCTGTGATAGTTTCTCTGTCTTTTAAACTTCAAATAGCTCCTCACTGGACAAGACCACACGCAGAAAGGCTATTCATTTCATCATGACCCCCAGAGCCATTCTTACTTTTATGCTTCTGTCCCACCTCCCTCTGTCCTACAGAAATCCACCCTTCTCCTGAGCTGGTTCACACCATCAGGGACAGCAGGAGTGCCAATCAGACATCCCTTGACAGACCAATCCCTCTCTTTCCTCCTTCGCATCCAAGGGGAGGGGGTGACCTTGTAATGCTTTGTCATGCTCCTTAAGTTGGTCCCTTCTTTACCATTCCCATAGCTCCTTCCCATCCAGTACAAGTCCACCCTTTCCATCTCCAGCCACACATCGTTGCCCCACTAACAACACTCCAGCATGACCCTCTGCTCGCTCGACTCTTCTGCATGAGAACACTCCCTGCCAGTCAACAAATGAATTCTTAGTTGCCTAAAGTGACACTTAGAAGTCCATTATAAGTTAACACCAAATTCTTCACTGCTTGTTAAGCTGACAAGCATGCACTGTGTGTCTATTATATTCGGGGTGTTTCATTTGGGCTGCTGTGACATAAAAATATGCACCATAGCTTTTGCTCGTTCCTTCTTTTTCTTTTTCTTTCTCTCTCTCTCTCCCCCCTCCCCTCCCCCCGACAGGATTTCTCTGTGTAGCCCTGGCTGTCATGGAACTCACTTTGTAGACCAGGCTGGCCTTGAACTCAGAAATCCTTCTGCCTCTGCCTCCTAAGTGCTGGGAATAAAGGCATGCGCCACCACTGCCTGGCTTTATTCATGAGAAACTTAAAATTTAGTTATGAGAAAGTAAGCAAAACCTACAATAAATTCCTTCTGCTCTTTCTCCATGGCCACCCCTTTTCAGTATGATCTTCCCTTGACTGAATCTTTGTTTGTTTTTGTTTTTTTTTGTTGTTGTTGTTTTTCAAGACAGGGTTTCCCTGTATAGCCCTGGCTGTCCTGGAACTCACTTTGTAGACCAGGCTGGCCTTGAACTCAGAAATCTGCCTGCCTCTGCCTCCCAAGTGCTGGGATTAAAGGTGTGTGCCACCACGCCCGCCCTTGACTGAATCTTAAACCATCAAAATTCTACCCGATCCTTTGCTCGTGGAGTGTTAGCTCTAGCCTTTACACTCTGCCTCATATTAGAGCAATGGATGCCCATTTTCACCTGTCTTTATATTCTTTTAACTCTTTCTGTGCAGAGGCCATGCTTCACTGATTTGCCCGATGGTGACAGTCTTAAGCCATACACGGTATACTTGGTTAGTATGGTATTTGTATGCTTTGTGAGAGAGAAAATGGGAGCTTCATTTAATTATTAGAATTGCCCATTTTTCACGGTTGAGAGCTTAAACCTTAACTTTCTGAAGATAATATTAGTAAAGTTTATAATTATTTTAAGTAGTTCTCTTATGGGACCAAAGGAATAGCTCAGGGTTAAGGGCAGTTGCTGCTCCTGCAGAGGACCTAGGTTTGGTTCCCAGTACCCACATGGCAGCTCACAACCATCTGTAACTGTAGTTCCAGGGATCTGATTCCTAATTCGGGCATGCATGTGGCACACATACAAACATGCAGGCAAATACTCGTATACATAAAATAAAAATAAGTGAATCTTTTAAAGAAATGTCCTATAATTTCCCCACATTTGGTCTATTTCTTCCTCACCGTAATGCAGACAACAGGATAGCCAGACACAGGTCCAGTGTCCTCTCTGCCTTTGGAAGTATCATCGTATATCAGCAAGGACACGATGTGAGGGGCAGAAGGAAAGGTGACATCTGCCATGCTGTGGATTTCTTCTATATACACAATGGCCTTGGTGGCCTAGAAGCAAAGGAAACAGCATCCATTTGTCAAATATTAAGGTTCTTGAAGCTTCTCTTATTCAGAAAAATGACTGGAAAATCCCTGGAATCTCGGATGAAATGGCCACGTGCAGACTGTATTCAGAGTAATGGGCTGCATACAGCTTATTGCATGTGACCCTGGCACCTTGCTCATCTCTGATGTTTACGGGGGGGAGGGACCCTGTGGCTTGCCACAAGCCCACAAGACACTTGGGTTCTCAGGTTTTCTCTTCAGTGGTGATGAAAGTAGGTAAGTCAGTTGTGGATTTGTGAAGTTGAAGTTATATGAAAATACAATCTGTTAGTTGACAGTGGGAGGAGAAAGCTGACAGACACCTTGGAAGAAACTAGGCCTTCAGGGTCATGGGACAGTGTGGGCTGGTGGTAGAGCTGTCTGGGAGAGAGAGAG
>NC_034593.1:46645346-46646728 GCF_900095145.1 Mus pahari
GAGAGAGAGAGAGAGAGAGAGAGAGAGAGAGAGAGAGAGAGAGAGAGAGAGAATGTGAGAACTAAGCAGCTCTGGACATTGTCAGGGCAAGTAGGAAAATCACCTCTGGCCACGTCCTCTTGAACATCTTTCCTACCTCAGACAACTGATAGGACATCTCTCCAACTTTGTCTTCCCACTTTCAACAGTGTTATATGCAATGGGCACATCGCAAGTGAAATTCTGTATATCAAAAATATGGTCAATCTTCCTAACCCAGTGAACACCGTGGGTCAGAAACACTGTACCGAGGCACTGTAGCTTGTGATCGTGGAATAAAGGTAAGAGTAAATTCAAATTACGTTTTGTAAAGTCAGAGAAATGAACATTTTAATCCTTGGCAACCAAAGCTTGTTTTCTATATTTTTAAGTCTCCCAACACTGAAAGTGATTTCAGTGACTCTGTTTCTTTACCCGAAAGGTCACATGCTACTCTATAAAAACAGTGAAAGACACACAAAACTACATTTGACCAACACTTTGTACATACAGATCTATGACTTTACAAAGATAACAGTTGGGCTGGAGAGACGGTCAGGAGGATGGGGTTCTTGCTGCTAGCCCAGCATCCTTAGTTTGATCCTAAGAACTTCCACTGTGGAAGGAGAAACGTGACTCCTGTGAGCTGTCCTCTGACCTCCACATGGGCATCACGACATGCACTGCCCCACATGAATGCGAAGTGAAAATAACGAAAGCTAAAGAATCCTTAAAGGGAAACAATGTCCCAGCATTCTTTGTACTAAGTAATACAAATGCTTAAGAAAAACACAGTTCTCATATCGATCGTGAACCAAGCAAGGAAAGCACTTGGGGCACTAATACACAGTATTTTTACTATGTGTGTGCAGTGCCCACAGAGGCCAGGGAAGGGCATAGGATCTTCTGGAACTGGAGTTACAGATGGCTGTGAGCCACCATGTTGGTGCTGGGAACTCTACCCAGGTCCCGTCCAAGAGCAGCCAGTGTTTTTTCCTGCGGAGCCATCTCTTTGGCCCATGTATATATGGGGCTGTCTCACTTACCTGTGTCTCTGCCACCATATTTTCATCTGGTCTTAGGTGAACAGTGAAGGCCTCCCTCATCTCTCTCACCCCGTCGAAGATGACTTCGATTTCAACAGTGTGTTGGGTTTCTCCCTCCTTAAACTTGATTTCTATAAACACAAAGTCACTAATTTAATCTTTTACAAATGAACCTGAGATCTTCTTGGACTGTGGTTTATAACAAGGACATTGTGGTCCACTATATCAATGTGTGCTTACTTAAAGGGAGTCAAATCTAACTGGCAATTCATTGCTATTATCTGTCCTATTCTTCTCTCTCTCTCTCTCTCTCTCTAT
>NC_034593.1:46646866-46702793 GCF_900095145.1 Mus pahari
TGTATGTGCCTGTGTGTGTGTCTGTGTCTGTGTTTGTGCATGTGTGGAGGCCAGAGAAAGATTCAAGGTACCCTGTCTATCACTTTTTCCCTTATTCCTTTAAGACACAGTCTTTCTCCAGACCCAGAGCGAGGCTTGTGTCCAATAACTCCTGATCCTCATCTCTGCCTACTTCAGTGCTGGGGTTCCAGGCATGGAGATCCAAGACTGGTGCTGGGATGTGAACTGAGGTCTCATGATGGAGCCATCTCCCCAGTCTCTAATATTTTCTACTATTCCTTTCCTCTATATTCTAGCCAAAGGAAAATTCTAATCATGACTTACTAATTGATTTGTTGAGCCACAGTTTGGAAACGGCTGAGTGACAGGATAGTAAATAGTTCCATATCGGGCTATAAACAGCCAGACTTCCCCTTTAGCACCCAGATTTCCTACGTTAATGAAGCCCAGTGACTGTAGGCTGGCCCATGGACACGAATAACTGAGTGCTACAGGGTGTCTAGGCAGACACAGGGAGACTCTGCCTTTGGAATGGATAGTTTTAAGTGCATTGGGAAACTCTATTTCAAAAGCACTTATTTTCCCCATTCTTAGAATCTGAAACATTGTTATAAGTAAACGGCAGTGTTTTCTTCCTTATCTGTGCCCACCCAGCAACCACAAGGGCTGACACACAGTCCTGAAAAGGCCCCGCCCCACAACCACAATGGCCTTTGCTGATCTGTTACTCTTTACCAGGATTGTTGGGTTTTACTGGCGTCTGAGTAGCAGATCTTATGATGAAGCTGGAGAAGTGGATTTATAGGTGTTATTCTACCTTTGGAGAAACTTCTTCCAAGGAGGAAATATGAAGGGCAGAAAAACACCATCCCTCCCAGTGGTGGAGACAGCACTATTTCCTGGGGCTATACACCTATCACTTCCTCATGGCAGAACACTGCATCCCTGATGCACCTCCCACCCACTTCTGTACTTTGAAATTTTCTATTACATATATATATATATATATATATATATATATATATATATATATATATATGCCACAAAACTTAGCTATTAATCAATGCAATTAAAATTTTCCTTCTAATTCTGGATACAACTTTTTCTCCCCACCATTAGCCTTCTTATACTTTCTGAGTTCAACAGTCTTAGATTTTTTTTTTTTTTTTTTTTGCCCCTAACAGAAACATAGGAAAATGGGAACAGCTAGTTACTTCTGGCCTACTAATTGTTTTTTCAATTTTTTAAATTTTTATTTATTTATTTATTTTTATTTTTTATTTTTTTGGTTTTTCGTGACAAGGTTTCTGGTTTTTAATTTTTGAAAGCAAATTTTGTTAAGTATATTTGGTGTATGCAATACGATGCTATAAAATAATTTGGCTTAGTCTGTGCACTGTGACTTTAAAAGTTAGTTTCTTATGCTAAAGATGTTGTGAAATTTCACAGGAAAACACAGAGACTTGGGTGTGCTTTGTTGAACTGTCAGCTAAGGGCTCCTGGGGTTTTTCTCCACGGTGGACTTTCTGGCTGACCAACATTCCAGTCTCTTCCTTTCCCCCAGCTCCATTTACTTCCATCACTAGGCTTTCGAGTTTTTACAAACCCTCGAGTTATACAAACTAAATGTCTAAGCAGTTTAAAACCAATGTACGGCAAGCTCGTCAATCATCCATTCTTGATCTCCTCACATTTCCCTCGCGTTGTCGCTTTGTTTCACAGAACGAGAGTTCAGCTTTTATGGTAATGTTTTTCCTATTTGATTATGCATGACCCCAATTTAGATTATAAAATGAAAAATTAAAACATGTCATATGAAAAGTATGTCCAATTTTATTATAAACAGTCAGCTGATGTTTAAGGGGCTACTTGATACTCACATGGATTTAGCATTGTTTAACTTAATTTGACTTCATTTGTTAGTTCACTACATATTTATAATTTTCCTCTGCTCACTAAAAGAATACATTTATTCCTAAGAGAAACAATTTATTTTTAAAGGTTATACAGCTATATTCAGAAGGGTTTTCTTTCATGTAAAATCTGTTCATCACAGAAAAGACTGACTTGAAACTTTGTAAATCAGTTTTCTTTCACAGCTTTGGAATTACATATGATGTTCTTCTAAGCCTGGGAATAACACTGACTGTTTATACAAAGGAAATGAAGCTCCTTTGTAGAAGTTATTATGTTTCTGTTACTTATTGATTTTGTTGCTGAGTTGATCACACCTGCCAGCCACTTTGAACATTTTGTTAGTGAGTCAGAAAATCAAGATGAAGGCCTGGAATGTTGTGAGTGACAAGAACGAATGGACTCCGAGGAGAAGAGGTAGAAAGGTAGCGATAGTTCGTTGATAAGCAGAATTTATGTTCATGCTGTCAGCAAATAACACAGAGAGGGGAGTGTGTATTGCTTTACTAGTACAGAAATGTAGATGGTGGAATGGTCCCCAAACAAGGTGGAAAATCCGGCATGTGCTGCCATGGCTGGTATTTTATCATCTTTCCATAATCCCCTGTTAGCAAGAAGCTGTCTAGCTTTAGCATTTGACTGAAGTTATTCAGTGTGGTTATCACCCACTTTCAAACTCAGGGCAAACATATGCTACAATGCCTGGTCGGCCACTGAATGGAAATAAGACTTACGGACAGTCAGTAGGCTCAACACACACACACACACACACACACACACACACACACACACACACACACCAATTCTCAAAAATCCCCTAAGAGAAAATGCTAGAGACTGCCCTTTATATTCCTAGTAGAAGTTTAAAAGCACTCATTCACTTTCACCTCTCTTCCTTAAATTCCCAGGTCTGACCGAGCTCCCTCTATCTTGCTGGTGACCCGGGGAAGACCCTTACCTTCTGACACAGGGTGATAATCCTCTCCAGAGGTAGCCGAGCCATCCTTGGTGTGGACTCTCACGATGGAAACCTTTGAAGTGTCTCCTTGACGGATGACTGGGATTTTGACAACCACCGACTCTCCTGGTCTGCTGGGCTCAGTGACACTAAATTTGGTTTCTCCAAATTTGATAACAGCTTCTAAGAATGGGGAAAACACAGATAAATGACAGTTGCTGGGACAGGGTGGTAGGAGCGGGGATTTCTCCCCATTTCTGTTTCCTTCCACATAGGGGACTTATATCATTGTTACACTCTTGGCCATTCTCTCTTGCTTCAATATTAATGAGAGTATTGAAGCAGACATGTAGATGTAGGAGATTGCTAGATCCATCCTGGGAGACACTGAGCCATGTCCTAGGAGTTGCCTCTCTGTCCCATAGATCTTACAAGTGTGGGCCACTGAGAAGGCAGAGCCCAGAACTAAGTAGTCATAAAGGCAAGTGTAGGGAGAGGGTAGCCATGAAACCTTGTGCTTCGGTATGCAGGCATAAGCCATAGGCTCCCCAGTCAGCTTCATCAGTGGTGCTGGGACTGAACTCAGGGTCCTGCACATGCTAGGCAAGAACTTGACCACCGCACTGCCTCCAAAGCTTTTTGGTTTACCGTTTTTTTCTTATGTGCACAGTGTGCAGTGTGTGCAAGTTGAGACCCGGAGTTGATGCTGGGTTCTTCCTGCATTATTCCCCAAGACAGAGTCTTTCACTGAACCTGGAGCTTGACAATTTAGCTAGTCTAGGTTGCCAGCTTGCTGCTGTGATCATGCACTTTAGTGAAGTATGAGATTACCGACATCTGCCCAGCTTTTATGTGGCTGCTGGGGACCTAAGTGCTGTCAAGTGCTTTATCTACGGAGCATCTCACCAGCCCCTAAATTAATCAGTTTTGGGGTTCTGTTTTGTTTCCCACTTATGTTTCAGTTGTTTGCAGGTCCAACTGAGAAACAAGGGGTGCTTTTCTGAGCCACCTGGGAACTCAGGGGCGGAGAGCGGGGAGTGGGCTTCGGTTCCAGAGTCACTGTTAGGAAATCAGTGGATGCTTACTGTCAGCATCGTCCTGGATCTTTATCAGGGTTTCATTCTGCTCGCCGACCGCAGCTCCAAAGGCAGAGCTGCCCTGAGGCGTGCCAAGTACCAGGCGCAGCTCCTCCACGTCCTCATAGACAGCATCGTCCATCAGCTCGAGGACACATGGCTTCTCCGTCTCACCTGGAGCAAAGCACGGTGACACATTCTAGGATAGGCCACAAATAGAAGGAAGCAGAAGCTGCTTGTGGACGTTGTACATCGTGGTGCGCACTAGGCTCCGCACCACGATGTACAACGTCCACAAGCAGGAGGGAGCTGTTTCCTCCTGATCCACCAGGGCAAAGAATACCATTCACAAGAAGCCAGGAATAAATAGTTGCTGAATAAGTGACTTTTTGAACCCAAGCTCATATTTTCATAAGGATTTCTATCATTTCTCTCTTTACAGCCTAGCACTCATCTTAGAAAGCAAAGAGAGGAAAAAAAGAAATACCTGTTTTGTGTATGAGTTCCCAGAACTGTGGTGGGGAAACTCATGAAGAGATTGCTGTGGCCGGGGTGTGGTGGCGCACGCCTTTAATCCCAGCACTTGGGAGGCAGAGGCAGGTGGATTTCTGAGTTCGAGGCCAGCCTGGTCTACAGAGTGAGTTCCAGGACAGCCAGGACTACATAGAGAAACCCTGTTTCAAAAAACAAACAAACAAACAAACAAAACAAAAAACCAAAACAAACAAAAAGAGAGATTGCTGTGGACTGGCCCTTGTCAACCTGACTGCACTGTTTTTTCATGTTACTGACTTGCGGCTTTTTGAACAGGTCATCGATCCAAAGCAATTAGATCCTTGCCTCTTACTTACAACTGGAACCAATAGTATAGTCCCAGCTTCCTCAATCTCATTAAAAAAAATTTTTTTTTGAGTGAAATCAACTTTATTAAAAAAAGAAAAAAAGTCACTTCCTCCCCTATTTCTAACATTCCCAATCTGCCCATACATGTGGGTGACACATCATCTGTAAAACAGAATACTGATCAACACTTTTTATAGAAATTTCAGAAGCTCAATAGTCAATCCTAGCCCCTCAATCTTACAAAAGATATCATCTCATTGGCTGTGGCATTGTGTCAGTGACTGTTTGCCTTGGCTTTTCTCTGTCCAGTAGACTTAAATGGTGCTTTCTCCAGTCCAGTTAATTCCTGATTTTAAATTGTTTACACCTGTGCCTCGGTGTGACCTCAGTAGGTGACCTCAGTAGTTCAGTCTCCCTGCTCTACTGGCCAAGGTCTAGCCTCACCTCACTTGATCCTGTCTCTTTGATTTTGTGTTTTCTGTTGTCCTCATTCTTGGCCTCTGATTTCTTTAGGTGTTTAGGGGGTTGTCTTTTTTCATGTTTAGGATTGTTTTGCTCTTAATCTCTTCATTCACTCTCCTGATCCTTCCACAGATTCACTTTATAAAGCTAACTTGTGTTATCTCAAGGACTGTTTTCTCAGTGGTACCCAAGTTTGTTTCCTAGCATCCACATCAAATGAGTCAGATCTACCCATGGTTCCAGACCCAAGAAATCTGATGTTTTTTTTTTTGTTTGTTTGTTTTTTGTTTTTGTTTTTTTGTTTTTGACTTCCTTAGGCACCAGGTATACAAACAGTGTAAAGACATATATGTGAGTCCATATCGTGAAAAAAGTTTTCTAATGTGTAAGTTTTCTTTTAAATTAAAAATAACTTAATTTAGTTGTAAAGATTTAAAAAAACATATTAATAGCTATAGGATAGATTAGCAGATGGATGCTCAAATATTAAGAAGCAGTCCTTACTGTTGACAACTTGAGTGTTTCAATACTCCACCAATATAAGCAAGGCTTTCCACATGTCTGTGCTTCATTTCACTAAGATATAGCCCACAAAATTATACAGGACAAAGTAGTGAAAAATCTGTGGGCATTGATATATATGGAGAAGGTGACATACATTTTTCCTAATAATATTTCAAAATTAACTTTAATTTCCAGCCTTGTGACATTTCAACATTTGATAAATTCTTGTCCTCTGAGTTATGAACTAACAATAAAAGAGATGATTAGAAATCAAAAGGTTAATGAAGAGACCCTAAGGCTACCTACTTAATGTGTCCCAATGCATATGCCTTGTTATACAGTGCACATAAAGTCATGTTGGACGCTTGTTGGAAAATCAGGAAACTTGGTTTTACTGTATTTTCCGGAGTACATGTTTGTCAGTGCACATTTGGTGCCTTTAAATTACACATAGAAATGTCAAGGGCTTAAGGCACTGTGTCCATAAACTTAACGACCTGAGTTCAATCCTCCAGATGCACATGAAGGAAGGGAGAGAAATCCCAATTCCTGAGACTTATCTTCTGACTTCGAATGTCAGCTCTGGGCATGCACATGCCCCTCCCCCATGCTCACACACATGGAATAAATACATATGATAAAAGAGCTAAAACATTTTCAAGCTCACACATACCAGGGAGGAATGTGACAGTGGAAATGTCCGTATTTGGGCGTTCCTCAAAGTCCATCATCACCTGGGCAGACCCCTGCCTCGTGTAGCATCTCACGGAAGACCGGTGCTGGATGTCACCACTCCTGTAGATCATTGCAACTACACGTCCGTCATTTTCACTGCAAGTGTACACTCTTTCTTTGAACTGCATTTTAGGCACTGTGAGAAAAAAATAAATTCATGTGTCCAGATGAACAGAAATGTCCTTTGATTAAAAATGACATTTCAGAAGATACAGTTTACCGTAGAGAATATGACAATAAATGAGAACAGTAGCCCCGTGCTCCCAGTTACTTGCCAATGTTTTGACCTTGAGAGACCGCTGTAAACGTTTCTATTTCCCTGTTGTTGTGATATTCATCGGCCTCTTTTGTAGAATAAGCATGCACCGTGAGAGCTTAGGAAGTAGATAAAACCAGAGGCCTTGAGATGTTCATGTCACCTGATTTCAGATGTTCTTGTTAGAAAGAACATTAAATGTTGTACACATCCTTACCTTTGATGAAGGAATGAATGGTAGAGAAAGGTAGTGAGTGTGTGTGTGTTAGTTTTAGGTGGTACTGAAGCTAGGCCAGTCAGACATAGGTCTCACTGAGAACAGCTTCCTTTCTTACAAGCACAGTTAGAAGCATCATGATAAAAAAAAAAGTGCCCAGATTTCTGCTTTTCAGCGATATTCAGAAAGGCCTACTACAAACCACTTTTGTGTAGCAATTTACTCTGAGACAAACCTCTACCTTGGAGGGAAACCACTGAGACAGTGGATGTTTAAAGGGAGTTGAACAACAGGATGCTCTGAGTGGAAGTGAAACACTGCATCATACAAGGAAGTTTCTTAAGTTCTGGGAGTGAACAACTCAAAGACTCCAGGAAGTCCCTGAAACTGACCAGATTCACTGCCCAAGAGGTAGAGACACTCTCAGAGAAGTTGAGCTGCCTGGAAGAGGCAGAGACCAAGCATGTCACATGGAAGAGACACTTTTCCTACCACTTTAAAAAGTGCTACCTTGAAGGGCACTTTCCCACCATGACATTTCTAACCTGTTGAGCTGCCTGCAAGCTGTGTAGTGTGTTCCAGGGTCCCAACTTCATGAGCTGTCACCCATGCTGGGGTGAGCTGTGATGTTGCAGCTGTCTTTGACTCATTTCTGCTCCTATAAGTAACCCCAACAGAACTGCTTAAAGGTTCAACCACTTGGACACTGATGGTGTCCTTCCTCTGGTCTCCTTAGGAGTAGTGTCACACAACAACAGTGTATTTGACATTTGATTAGAGAAATCTGAGGTATGGCTGGGTGACAGAAATGACAGAGTGGTAAGAAGTAGAAAAAAAATAAACCTATGAATAGTAAAAGGTTCAGGAAGTGCCACACAGCTCTGCCCATGTGGTGAAAAAAGTTTGAGCCATTCAAGACACCAATGACAATACTATATTGTTCTTTAAAATATAAGATTAGTCTTTAAAGTCTATCAAAATGAGCAGGAGTAGAACAGACGTGGGGTATTTGTACAGAGTGAATGGTGGTTTCCATGTCTGTATCTTACATGTTGAAAGCATATCAAATGCCTCGAGAGTAGACAGATAATCAAGATCAAAGGTCATTAGGATGGACTCCTGCCCAATACTTCAAAGGGAGAACTGGTCATGCAGAATCAGAGGAGGCAGATGATGTGAAGAGGCCCAGGGACAAGATGGCCACTTACAGGTCAGTGAGAGGCCTGTGCCATCTTTCCATTGTGGCTTCAGAAGGAACCGACCCCGCTGCCTCTCATTTAGGCCTCTCACTAATAGTGTGATGAGCTGCTGCTGTGCAAAGGCTTGCAGCCCTTTACAGTGTCAGCCCTAGTAAATGCCCATAGGTCTACTATACAGCTTATCACCCAACCTGCCACTGATACACATCCAATCTCATCACTGGAAAGTTTCGTCACTCACAGTCTGAGGCAGAGTCATTGATGGACACGGTGGCCTTGCTGGGCTCGCCAAGGGCAGCGTTCACGGGCATGCGAAGTACCAGTTCAAACGTCTCGATTCCCTCGAGTACTGGTCGTCCCAGGTCATCCAGAATGACCACTCGAACAGTCTGCATGTTGACGCCAGGCGCAAAATCTAAATTGCGGCTGATGCCCACATAGTCTGTTCCAGCTAGAATCATAACGAATACACTGTTTACATAGGGACTCAATTTTTAAAAGAAGTCATGACATAGATGAATTTATAGTTAAATGTTGTAGAGGCAGAGCAAATGTTGTAGAAACAGCCAACCCTACAGGGAAGTGCAATGAACAAGACGGAAAAGACTGGTGTCTGCATAGTTATTCATTCAGTGGATCTAAGGCAGCATTGTTCTAACCCCTATGTCCAATGGCTGGCTTTTAATCACATACTCTTGCGTTCCGTGTTATTCCTCTTCCTTCTTTATTGAAGTCCTTTAATGATCAGTTATAAATTAATCAGAATATCAATCAAATACATGGTAAAATTACACATAAAATAGATACTTTTGAGTTTTGTTCATATCCGTAAATATCTATTTATTTTTGTTTCTGGGGTGACTATTTTACTGAGCATAAGACCCGCAAGTTAGAACTCAACACACCACAGTGCTGTTCCTCTGTCACCCACGCTTACTCCAGGCAGTGAGAGTCATTTCCATTTTGTTCATATTTTATCTTCTAATCTGCAACTGTGAGTGTGCCTGTTTCTGGTTCATTAAGACAAAGTTTCTATTTCTTACAGTTGGAGGTATAACTCAGTGAGAGTTGTGTGCTGGGCGTATGCAAAGCCCTGAATTCAGTCTCCAGCATTCAAAACTTCACACAAAAAACCAAATGTGTGCGTGTGAGTGTGTGTGTGCGTGCGCACGTGCGCGTGTGCACACACACACACACACACAAATGTTTTCTTGTGTTTCTCTTGCATTTTGGTTTTCTTTTTCTTTATGCACACCTTCAACTCTGATTTGAATTTCATTCTTAAAAATGAATAATTTGCCTGGTGTGGTGGACTTGGGAGGCAGATCTTTATGAGTTTGAAATTAGCCTGGTCTACATAGCAAGTTCCAGGACAGCCAGAGCTATGTAGGGCCCTGTCTCATAGAAAGAAAGAAAGAAAGAAAGAAAGAAAGAAAGAAAGAAAGAAAGAAAGAAAGAAAGAAAGAAAGAAAGAAAGTAATTTTGGGGCTTGACTTGGTTGCATATGCCTTTAATCCCAGCACCCAGGAAGCAAAGACAGGCAGATCTTTGTGAGTTCAAGGTCAGTCCAGTCCACATAACAAGCTTAAGATTAACCTAGTCTAGATTTCTATAGAGTATGGTTAAGATGAGCATGTGGGCTGAAGACACCCTCCTGGGAAGGACTTGAATGCCGTTGGATTCCGTGAAGGACTAACAGCAGGCGTGAGGGCTCCCCTGCATATGCCCGAACAGTTGACCTCGTTAGCTTTGCTGAGCAGAGAAACAAACCACGCAAGCGTGAGCATCACAATTTAGCCTCTGAGCCTTAAATTACCACCCAAACTCTGGTTCACGATTCTGAAGTCCCAATGTAAAGTCTAAATTCACGTACTCTATAGAAATAATTCCAGGTGTGGGGGATAAGATCCAGTAAGAATGTTTCATTCAGGGGAAATGTTCAGTAGCTGGAAGCCAAGGAACAACCCAAAAGGCTGATTTGATGTAGGAGACTGCTCACCATCTGCAGAGGAGGACTCTGTTTTCCGGGACCTCACTGTGACACTGGAAGGCTTAGAGAGGTCGGTCCCTGTCCTCCACACCTGCAGCTCCACGTAGCCGGCACTCTCATCCACGGAGTACTGGGTGTCCCCAAAGTAGAAGGCAGGCTCTGTTAACAGAGGCATGGAAACCATTGCTGTTAGTTCTCTCTCCCTCATCCTCTGCCCCTGAGATGATGCACATGACACGGTTTGCCTTTCATGTATGTAAATATCTATGTGGTTGTGTTTTATGGTGCCGGACAATGAATCGGGGCCTCGTGCATGTCAGCTGAATTACATCTATAAAGTCTTATGTAGGTTATACATGGCTTCAGGGTGCTCTTCAAAACTTAGCCAGAAAGATACAACCGAATGAAATGTGCACATAACACTTTTTGTTTCTTAAAGTTTTGTGTGAGTATTCACTCTATGACTCCTCACTAAGACCCAACCATGGGACAGAGAGATTGCATCTGCTTTCTGCTTTCTCCCGGTCCATCAGATTTAGGTTTAACTCATGATATTTGAGTCTGTATTTAACTAGAAGGAATAGAATCAACCAACTAGACTAGTAAAAAATAATGTCCCCAAGGCTTTAGGGAGACTGGGGCAGCGTGCTGGTTACTTGTAGGGCTTTGTCTCTGTATGAACTGAGTAGTCACTGAACAAGTGACCTCATACAAAGACACATCCTCATGGATGTGAATGATGCTTCTTGGGCTCCATGGTCCCTGCTTCAGGAACTCTACTTCCTTCTGTGTTGGGGATGAATCTGAGATCGTCTCCTCTTTGACTCTCTCTATGGTCAACCCTTGACTCTTTTTTTTTTCACTTTTCTTTTTTTTTTTTTTATTTTTTTATTTTTTATTTTCTTTATTTACAGCAGTCGGGTGCTCTTACCCACTGAGCAATCTCACCAGCCCCCAAAAGAGGATCTTATACTTTATGTAAGATCTTACAATCTTGCAATGGCTCAGAAAACCTCAGGGTGTGTGTGTGTGTGTGTGTGTGTGTGTGTGGTGAGAGCACTTGTATGAAGGAAACCCTGGATCTGATCCCCAGCGCGTGTAATAAAACAAAGCCACAGGAAAAGCCAAAGGCAATCTCCCTTCACTGCTACATCTGCAAATTAATTACCTTTATTAAAAAGCATAATACAAATACATGTTTCTCCCTCCATCTGACAGGCATGTTTAGAAGCAGCAGCTCCCCTGGCCTCCTAAATCATAGGAAACCAATCTTGGAAACATTTGCCTATGTGCGTTCAGAGATGATAAATCTGCCCAGAGCATAGTTGGCCTCCCCCATCCTTTCAACTTGGACATGCGTGTGTGTACAGATGAAGGTGTTATCTTACAGCTCCAGGCAAGCAGACCTGGAGGACAAACTAACACATTCCTTACATTTCTCTCCTCTAAGGAGGGGCAAACGTGAAGGCCGAGAAGCCAGAAAATGACTCTTGTGAGCAGATGGCTGAACCAGGCGCAGCAAGCTTCTCCTCAGAAGGCTTACGTAATTATCATGGAGGACTGGACATGTGCTTCCAACAAGGGATCTTTTTCAGTCTCTCTCTGTTTCTGGTACTAAACGGTTAGGTTTCTAATCAAAAGCTGTGTAATACTGTGATGTTACCTCCCGTCTTCCTAGTCCTCAGGGATGCTTATTCATTAGAAATAGAGTTGAGAAAATAATCATGCGAGTGCAATCATAAAAGACCAGGGGAGCTGCGTGCTGGGGGTGGTGTGTGTGGGGGAGGGGATAGGAATGGGTAGGGGTGGGGACGTGGAACTGTGGACTGCATGGGCATTCACTCATGTGTGTCCTGTTAAACATAAAGCAAGGCTTTCACCTTATAGCTTAACATGTAGTTCACATATGAAAACAAAGAGAGAGAGAGAGAGAGAGAGAGAGAGAGAGAGAGAGAGAGAGAGAGAGAGGGAGAGTAGCATAATGACTAAGCTGCAAATAATGGTGCAGAAAGAATCAACACACTGCCAATCACACGGAGCACTATTGCCTTCAGTCAAAAGCTGGAGGGGGACTAGAGACAGGACTTTACTTATAAAGCCTTCCATTTTAATACACTAGCTAGTAGGACTTAGGAAAGGTAAGACCCAAATTCTCTAAAATGAAGCTTGCCCATGGTCAGCTATAAGTTAGGTGTCTGTCTTCTATCCACTGAGGGCGATGAGAAGACGGGTTAAATGATCAGTTGTAAGGGTGACAGTTAAAATTTAGGTGACTTCAACACAGTGCTTTCTACAACATAAAAAACACAGAGCAGCATTTAAAAAGAAAATAACCCCATTCCTCACAAGTTGCTTATTTAACCAATCAAAAGAAATAGAGGAAAACTTGGCATCTCTGTGTCTTTTCAGTATAGACGAATGGGAACTAGAATGCTGGTGGTTATATTTAAATTTCTCGTTTTATTCTTATAAGGTCTAAAATGCGAATGGATTCATACATGTTACTATTGGATCAAAATCTTAGATACGTAAGCGAGCTACAGATGCTGCAGGGAGCTGCAGACATTATGCAGAGTACATATGATGACCCTAGAACTTTAAAAAGATTCTATGTGTATGAGTGTTTTGCCTGCATGTTTGTCTGTGTGTGTGTGTGTGTGTATACCACTTGCACACTTGGTGCATGGAGGCCAGAAGAGGGCATTGAGTTCCCTGGAACTGGAGGTACAGATGGTTGTGAGCTGCCATGTGGGTGCTGGGAACTGAACCTGGGTCTTCTTGAAAAGCAGCTCCTAACCACCGAGCCATCTCTCCAGCCCGAGGTTGGGACATTTTAATGTGCATCTACAATCAAAAGGGGGAAATGACTGAATGGGCGAAGTCATCTGGAAGGCGAAGACACCTACACAAAATCCACAACAACTGCTCCGTGTGTGCTAACAAAGAGTTTTTATAAGGATGGCTTTTGGCGAGTGTGATAGTTTGAATAAGCAGGGCTCTGATAGAGCGGCACTATTTGAGAAAGCTTAGGTGTATACTTGGTAGAGGAAGTGTGTCACTGTGGACAAGCCTTGAGGTTTGGTAAATCCCAGCCAGGTCCAGTGGCTCTCTCTTCCTGCTGTCTGTAGATATGAATGTAGAACTCTCAGCTACTTCTTTAGCCCATGTCTGCTAGCATTCGGTCTTACTTCTTGTTATGATAACAATGGACTAAACCCCTGAAACTGGAAACAAGCCCCAGTTCAATGCTTTCTTTTATAAGCGTTTCTGTGTCATGGTGTCTGTCTTAGTATTTTATTGCTGTGAAGAGACACCATGACCATAGTAATTCTTACAATGGGAAACATTTAATTTGGGCTGGCTTACAGTTTTGGAGGTTTAGTTCATTATCTTCATGGAGAGAAGCTTGGTGGCATGCAGGCAGACATGGCGCTAGAGAAGGAGCTGAGAGTCCTACATCTTGATCCACAGGCGGTAGGAAGAGAACTGGCCTACCCTCACAGTAACATACTTGCCCCAGCAAGGCCACCCTTACCTCAATAAGATCACGCCTCCTAATAGCGCTATTCTCTATAAGCCAAGCATTCAAATAGCAGTCTATAGGGGCCACACCCATTCAAACCACCACAATGCCTCTTCACAATAGAACATTGACTATGACACTAAGACTCTCTGGTAAGCGTCTATCACCCTGCTCTTCCTTAATTACTTTTATTTTATTATTTTTTAAAAACAATACTAACTGAAGATCTTTGTAAATCTGTCACAGACACATTCACATTATAATCCAGACCAAAATAGACACAGCCACTCAGTTCCCTAATTCAGCACTGAGGTAGGTAGGCACTGTACCTTGAACTGCAGTTAGGTCTACTTAACGTACAAAACAGGCCGCTGCCTGTTAAGCAGACTGTAAAGCAGAAGAAGGATGATAAAATAAAACCATGCTGCCTGCAGCCCCCGCCCAGGAATCACTGAAAACATTCCCCAGCACTCCATCCCTCAGCAGTTCACAGCACATGTTTAGTCTCTCCGCACAGGGCAGATAAGTTGTATCCAAATCATGGGAGGGCCTCACCACGAGGGAGCTTTTCCAAAGGCTCATGGGGAGTGTGTGCAGTTCTAAAAGGAACACAGGATCTCCCCTCATCCTCGGCAGAGCACTTTAGACTCAGGGCAGAGGTTGAGGTACTCATGGTAGACTTGTCCTAGCCATGAGCCAGACTCGCAAGTGGACGCTTTCCCTTCAAGGAGGACAGGTTGAACCACATCTGCTTGGCTAACATGGAAGTGAAGGGAAAGGCTTGGCAAGGCCACATGGCTCACACACCTGCCACAAAGGCTAAGGGAAATAATTCAAGTTCTGTTCCCAGGAAGAGAAAGGGAGCTTTCTATTTAACTATGTATGTATGTATGTATGTATGTATGTATGTATGTATGTATGTATCTATCTATCTATCTATCTATCTATCTATCTATCTATCTATCTAACTGGTGTCTGGATTGGTGTTTACAGTTTCACTGTGTCTCCTGAGATGAAAGGAGGAGGTACCAGCAGTAATTGGTATCTCGAGCCAAGTCTTGTTTACTCATGCATGCACAAGGGCCATTAGTCAAGGGCGCTTTGCAGCTCTAACACGTTTGCTTAAAACTGAATGGGATAGAAGCCTGCATGCTGTCTTTGGGTTTAGAGTTGAAAACACAGGGGACTTGTCTCTAACCCAGAGATCCCTTCGGAGGTTTTGATGCTGTCCTGGTTTGCTTTGCATCGCTGTAATAAGTACAGGGGCCAGCAGTGACGTGGGGGGAGAAAAGGGTTTATTTGGCTTATGGTCCCAGACCATCACTTAGAGAAGTCAGGGTAAGAACTCAAGCAGGATCCAGAAAGGAAGGTTACTAGCTTGCTTCCCTGGCTTGCTCAGCTACCTTTCTCAAGTATCCCACACCTCTTGTGATGGGAGCACTCCCACTGCGCTGGTCCTCCCACATCGATCAGCCATCGAGAAAACGCTCCACAGACAAAGCCATGGGTCAACCGATGATGCCATTTCTCCGTTTGAGATTCTCTATTCCGAGCTATGTCTAGGTTTGGGTAAATTTGAAAAAGACTAACCAGCAGAGACCGTCATGGCTTACTGAGTCCTTACAAACCATTTCCCATAGGCACAGCAACGTCACTTTCTCTCAGGGTTGAAAGTGTCCACTCGTGTAGTCTTTGCTTTTCTCTTCATTGTGACAAAGTACTTCCAAAGCAACTTTAGGAAAGATGACGTTAATTTGGCTTGCATTTGGAGGAAATGCCTTGTGGCCGGAAGGCAGGAAGGTTCAGGAATATGAGGTTGTCTAGACATAATGCTTCCACATTCACTAACAGAGAATGGACGGGAAATGGGGCCAGCCTATCCAAATCAAGGCCCACCCTTAGGGACACAGATTCTCTAGGCAGCCTCATCTCTTGAAGGCTCTGTACCTTTTCGAAACAGTGTTCAAGCATGTGAGCCTGTGGGGACAGTTCACATTCAAACCCGAACTCCCATCCCCCGGCTTCTCTCTGCTTTATCACCTAGATGCAGCTAGCTAGCACCACGGGATGTTTGAACTTTCCCAAGAACCATTTAAGGAGACTCTGGACAGAAACAGACAGGCTGAAAGCCAGGACCACCGTTGCACTTACCCTCCCACTGGGAAAGTCCCCATGGACCTCACGGCCCTTAGGATTGTCCCCAAACTCCTCACTATGGTCTCCAAGACACTGGCACTTAGAGACTCCCTCTGCCTTCTACACTGCATGCTGGTCACATTCTGCTCAGCGACTCAGCATCCGGGATATCTTGCACGTGCTGCTCCCAGCCGGTTTCAGCCACTCTTCCCTCAGGAAGACGCTTCTCTGGGGACCAGTCAGCCTTCCCTCTTGGCTCAGCCTATAGGGCAGAACTGAAGTTCCTTTATTCATGAGTACCTTCTTGGCACTTAGCCCCATCAGTATCCGGCCATGGGTATATAAAAAGTATCTGTTGAATGAACTGGCGACAACGTAAAGGTCATTTATTGTCCATGGCAACTGAGTAAATATGTGTGCCCAGTGCTGGGAGAGCAAGAAGCACTCAGTGCCAGGCAGTGGCAGTGAGCAGCCTGAGGGAGCATGTGGTTGTTCGTGCCAGAGAATGACTTAGTAGGCCCTTCTGATCAGGAACCCTAATAAAATCCTAAATACTTGGACTGCCTCCTACATTTCTTTCCAGAAATACTTTACATATATAAACATACATCTTAAAAAGGACCAGTCTTTGAGAACAGTTTTCAGGACTTGAGCTGGGCAGCCATCCTAACTGTGGCGGCCATGAGCTCACTTAGCCAAGACCCACTGCCCTTACTCTCCCTTGCTGGCTCTCCCAAGACAAGAGGCTTGCTCGATGTGTTTCTTTACAATTACTGGAGTAAGACTATCTGCCAATTCACACGTTCTGCTTACACCCGTGAGTGCCTCGGAGGGCAGATGAAAACGGACAGTTATTCTGATTACGAGGATGGAGGGGGCATCACTGAGATTTTTGAGGTGATAATGTAACTCCATTTCCAGTCACAAGTGTAATTATTTGGGAAGATTAGTTTTAAAAGCATTGAGTCAACATTGCATCTATTTTACAAGACAAAGGCTACAGAGAGGCAGGCATCCAAAGCCAGTCGCAGGCGGAAGGCAGCCAAGTTTTTGATGTGGTAAAAATGAGGTTCTTTCCAAACCCACGGATATCTTTCAGTTTCCAGACTGTACTGCCTCGATGTGTTTAATAAGACATGGAAGAAGGGCTGGGGGGATAGCTCAGAGCTCAATCTCAGCACCTACGACCTCAAAGCCCGTGTTGACAGCTTCGCAGAGAGGACGGCGTGTGCAATGGCTGCACTTGATCCTTCACTTCTTCAGGCCACATCAAAAATATCTAGTCCATTGGAAGTTGTCTCCAGTGCTTTGCAAGGTATAACTGTCTTCCAAGGTAATTACGTTTTACCTCCTGTTGACAAGATCAAGCCAAGTCGTGAAGAGGTTAAATAACTTGCTACACAATCCATCTAGAACAAACAGGAGTCAAACACGACATCCTTATAGGGTAAGATGTGAATTACTTCCCACTAAGTGGTAATTTCTTTGACTATGTTTAAGTAAGTTGAGCGATAAACATGCTTAGATGTTCAAGTTTTTAGAATATTCTCTTTGAAGATGCATAATGAGAAATGGTTGCGTGAAGGCAAGACATGATCTATGCAAAGCAGAACAAGATTATGTTATATGTGCACTCGAATAGTTGTGGAAATGCAGCTCTCACTCAAGAAATAAAGTGGAGGAGCAACAAGAGAAGGAGAGGAGACGGTCCTTAGAGCTCTGCACCTGCGTCAGAAATCACCAGGCCCAAGTTACACACGAATGTTCTTATGCCTGCTAACTAATGATAAATGTATACGATTTCCAATCGACAAAGACTCTGACAGGAGGCTGATTTATTTGGGAATCCCAGCAGCTGAAGGAAGAAAAGCTACAATTGATGAAGTGTTAAAGGCAATCTGCGTGAGGTCTCAGCGATAGGAGTGTGTGGCTGACTCGGGAAAAGTAAACAAGGACGACCAGAGACTGGCTCAGAAATGACACTTGAAACCTGTCTGCTGGCAGCCAGAGGCGGTCCAGGGTAAACAGCCCAAGCCACTCTGTGTGGTTCCGGGCTCAAAGAAATGTGCTCTTCTCTGGTCAGCATCCTGGCAATGGTGTGCAGGGGTGGCTGTCAACTCTGCTGGTGGCTTTCTAGTTAGTGTAGCCATGGGAAGAGCCTCCCTCCTCCAAGCCTGGAGTGCAGTATCTCTTGGGTCCCTGTACAAAGCCTGACCTTAAGAGAGTCACTTCTCGGGCCGGGCATGGTGGCACACGCCTTTAATCCCAGCACTCGGGAGGCAGAGACAGGAGGATTTCTGAGTTCGAGGCCAGCCTGGTCTACAAAGTGAGTTCCAGGACAGCCAGGGCTAAACAGAGAAACCCTGTTTCGAAAAACCAAAAAAGTCTTGAATTCATGCACAGGGTCCATGCAACTGGACCACGTGATGCCGGATTACCTGACTTACTGCTCTAGCACACACTCTCTTTCCTTCTCTGGGGATCAGGGCTTCTTGTGTAGGTTTCAATTGTAGTCGTTTTTTTCCTAATTTACATTCATATAACCTATCCATGGCTACTTTCTATGTTCCTTATTAGAAGGCAAATACGAAGAATAGTCTCTCAAGCGGGAGTTGAAAAGCCAGTCTTGTCTCATAATTGGCTGGTACCCAAGATGACAAAAATGTAGGGATTACAACCTTTATATCTCGTATGCAGATAGCCCATACTCAGTACTCCACCTGTCTCTGAAGCTAATTCTTTGATCAATGACTGAGAGAATTTGATTTATAACCATTTTTTTATTAACCAGTGCAGCCTACAGAGAATAAAAAAGTAAAGCTTAAAGTCTCCTACATGGGAGACAGCAGTCCTGAGTTTAGGGCCTCACGGACAGTCCTGGCAGAGCCCTGTAGGCTATGGAGTTGAGAGGTAGTTCAAATGGAAGACCTCATAAGGGGACTGGGAAGCACTATAAACCTAAAAGCTACTTTAATCCGGCTGTTGGTGTTCAGATAGATGCAGTGTTTTCCATAGGAAAAGTGAGATGTCTGTGGCATACTACTATTATAAGAAGCTGGATTTTTGAGGCACTGACATGAGTGGGTGAAGAGAAGGCTAAGGGGCATGGGTGGAGTGGGAAGGCACCCCGGGCGGAGCAGCAGCGTGGATGAGTCTCTGGTCTTTTATGCTTGGAAGTGGCACCATTTGGCATGGTGTAGTATGGTCCTTGGTGAGAGGAGACAAAGGGTGGCAGGAAGACAGGGGGCAATGGACTGGCTCTGCGGGTCTCTGTGACTGGAGCCTTGTCATGGAGCTATCTGATAAAAGATGTGCTCAGTTGTAAGATGGGCAGGAGCTTGGTGAGGTGGTATGGAGGATGGATGGACAGACTACAGACAACAAGTGACAGGCACATAGGCGCCACTTGAAGCTGGCTTCAGTATTGCATGAGCTGTTCCGATGAAGAAAGATGGCGTAGGGAGTAAACCATAGACATAAAAATGAACATGGATTTGGGGTGGACAGTGAGGGGAAGGAGGGCCGGTATTGTGGGATGCATTCACGATGAGTGAGAATATAGGAGAGAGGGGACTGGAGAGATGGCTCAGCAACTAAGAACGCTTGTTGCTCTTACCGAAGATCCAGGTTCGATTCCCAACACCAACACGGTAGTGCTCAACCACCTGTAGCTCCAGTTTCAGGGGATGTGATGCCCCCTTCTGGCCTCTGAAGACACTGTGGTGCTTAGACATACATGGAGGCAAAACACCCTTACACATGAAATAAAATAATTTTTTAAATTAAAAAAAAATGCAGGAGGGAAACCAGGGGAGGGCAAGGATTAGCTGCTAGAGACCACATGGTCCCTTTCCTGCTTGGCTTTCTCTTGATGGCTCAGGCTAGAGTCCCACCCACCTGTGTGGTGCTGTGAGGTTGTCTTTTCTCTCTTTAAAAACAGAAAGAAAAGAAAAGATGGTTTTCACCCACAGCTGAATTCCTAGCTCTCCCGTAATTACAACAAGTTTCTTTTCTAGAAAAGCCAAGGGAGAAAATGTTTTGAACAAGGTAACAATTTCCTGTCCCCAGAGAATTAATCAAGGCTAATGGCTCACTACTGAACCAAATCTAGGGCACAGATCTAGGTAAATCTACCAACCTCGGAAATAACTTGAAAATATGGACGAGATCAAGTTCAGTAAGAACACATATTACATATGTCAGGGCTCAGTGATCCCTGGAAAAGTGGCCTCAGCCCTTTGTCCCTCTTTTAACCATGTTGGGTAGTCTAGATGTCCCCTTGCCCTGCCAGGACGGAGACCACACACAGGTGCAGAGCAAGCCTTGGCTTTTCTTTCCCTTCAGCCTCTCATCTCCAGGGTCATCTTACAGCACCGGGGCTGTGGGAAATCTGTGGCTTTTCACGTTCACTCATTTGTTTGCTTCTGAGGTTTTCCTGGGAGTGAACAGTGAAAACCACTCTTCTGAATGAGGGCGAATCTTGTGAAAATAAAAGGCAACCCAGAACGAGGCCTTTGTTGGCCTTCTGACCCATCAGCTTCGCTTTGTAGCACATATCCAGGGGGCTGGGGCGGGGAAAGGCAGTGAAACCCAATGTTTGGGGAACACCCTCAGGGAGATGAAAACAGATCTACTGCAGCCCTATAAGGGGAAGGCGTACACCCCCTCCCCAACAGGTCTGAAATGTCACTTCTCAAAAAGCAGTCTCATAAAGAGCTACCGACCATTTTATTTCTTTTTGAGGCTGTATTCAGGGACTTGTGGCCTGCCTTAAGGTAGTGCTATATCCTTAACAGCACAACTGTCTTCACAAAAGAGAGATTGTCAAAGCCCAAGGCTCACGTGGCAATGCCCATTCATTTGCCAGCTGTCAGTTTGAGTGACTCCACTGAAGTGGTTTTTTTTGGATGGAGGAAGGAGTGGGAAGGCTCGTCCTGGAGGTCAGGGACATGTTTCAAGACTGTCAGGTAGCTTCCTGTGGTAAGCCTGCCCTTATCATTTGCCAGGCTGCATGGGGGTGTCTAGCATCTTGTTCGAATTCTCCTAGAAAGGGCCGGTCTGTATTCAACACTGTTTTCAGCACTTTGGAGCCTGTGCCATTCTTAATGGGGGCTGAAGAGGGAGACACGCCAAGGGATGCTGAGCAGTCTCTTAGTCTTTGTCAGCTTGCACAGTGTCATAAACAACACAAGCCTTTCACAAACATCTAAGGAAGCAAAGGCATGGGTTCAGTCACCGCTAGGCATCTTGGGAAGTTGAAGGCAACCCGGCACGTTCTCTAAAGTGAAGGTTCAGTCCTTGCACCCACAGGATGGCTTACAACTGTGTGTAATTTCAGTCTCAGGGGATTCGATTCACACACACACACACACACACACACACACACACAGGCAAAACACTCACACACATAAAATATAAGCAAATAACTCTGTAAGAGAGAGAGAGAGAGAGAGAGAGAGAGAGAGAGAGAGAGAGAGAGAGAGAGAGGAGAGATAACAAGAACCAGTCTGCATGTGCCCAGCATAGAGGTAGCTACTACAGAATCCATCTGTATGTGGTAGTTTTGCTATATTGTGGAACCTGGGAATCTAGAGGGCTGACTGTATTTCAGGAACACAAAATAAAGACCTGTTTCTAAGAGAAAGCTATAACTAAGAGAAAGATAACTGGTGTGTGTGTGTGTGTGTGTGTGTGTGTGTGTGTGGTGTGTTTAAATTCTGTAGAAGTGTGAAAGTAAAGTTTTATCCATAATTTTAAGTGCTTCAAATTGTTAGAAATGGCCTTAAGGAAGAAGTCATTTTTAATTTTAGCAAATTTTGTCATCCTTATATAGACTATCATTGTGGTTATTTGCAGTATGATGTAGCTGTGTTTATCAAATGACGCACCTGTATTTTTTTTTTTTTTTTTTTACTGTGGGATGGGTAATGATGTTTGCCAATTTAACACACCTGGAATTTCAGCTACTGAACTGACTCCATCGGACATGACTGTGGGGACATTTTCATGATTGCAAATTGATGTAGGAGTGTCTAGCCCACTGTAGGCAATGCCATCCCTTGGCAGGTGGCCCTAGGTTGTATAAGAAAGGTCCCTGAGTAAGCCAAGGGGAGTAAGACAGCAATCTAGGACACATTTTCACCTTTTTTTTCATTTTATAGCTTTGAACATTATTTATACATGCAGGGGCTGGGGAGAGTTGTGCACAGACCTAGAGCACCTAAGGGCTAGAAGGTATCGATTTCCTGTGATGGTGTTTCGGCTGTCTGTGACTTGCCCTGTGTGGGTCCTCTGCAAGAGCAGCATGTACTCTAGACCATTGGGGCATCTGTCCAGCCTCTGATTGCTTTTTGTTATAAAATTTCCCCAAACCCACATGGTGGCTCACAGCTCTGTGTAACCACAGTTCTAGGGGATCTGATGACCTCTTTTGGCCTCTGTGGGTACCAGGAAGGTTGTACACACACACACACACACACACACACACACACAGACAGACACACACAGACACACACTATAAAAATTAATTAGGAAATAAAATACTCCCTTAGTAGTTCCACATTTACAGATTTTTAAAGTCTGGTGTCTGAAAAGCTGCTTCTGGGATTTATGTGATCTTTTAGCACTGAAGAAGAACTCATCACTGTCTGAGATCTTAAGGACAGACATTCAGTGATCTGCTTCCAGGGTTTTAGTAATAATAAGCCGTGGATGTTTACACTTCTGATGTCTGCAAGATCAGTGTAGCCAGAAACTCCTCTCCTGTTTGGAGAGATGGGTATCAGGCAGGCGGTGTCACTGTGAAAAGCACAAAACAAACACAAGGCGTATTTGTCCAGAAGAGTCTGAGAGCCAAAGCCCAGGGCTGCACAGACAGCAGCTTCTGCTGGCTGGCTTCCCAAATGGCTGCCAACAGCAGTGCTGGTGCTTGTCTTGAAGCAACAGATGACACTAACTTTTCTCCTAAGGATCTCAGAGGGCTTACAATTGGCAGAGAGGGAGCCAGGGTGGCGTATCTGTGACTTCTTTGAACATCTATAACATGTCAGTTATTCTAGCCTAGTCAGGGAGCTGGAGACAAACAAAAGAACATAGAGCTTCAGTTGGCAAAGTTTACTGCTTGAGTGCCCCAAATCCTTTGGATCTTACAGTCAGATCAGAAGGCAAATGTGGATGTTCAATATATACAATTCCAGTAGAAGAACACGGAGTGGGGTTCACAGGTTAATGACATGCATGTTGTGGTCACACTGGCTCAAAGCTCAATGGCTGTTCCCCTTAGGGTAGTTATTGAACCACAGTCAAATGACACAACAAAGGCAGACTGTGCCTTCAAAATGTATGCCTATTATGAGAAGAAATTCAGGTACTTAGGCGGGTGTTTGTGTTAGCACTGGAAATAGGTTACATATGAAACACTGGGGGAAAAAAAGCTGTATCTTTGTGAATCTGGGATCAAATCCAGAGCCTTTTACAGATTAGGCAGGTGCTCTACTACCCACCCACATCCTTCACATAAAGCCCTGAAGAAAAGGAAGACAGGAGTTAACGTAACACTACACACAGCTTTTATGCAATAGCTCCACCCTGAAGCTTTCCGGCAGAGCCCGTGCCTGAGCACACAGGCTCTGTGAATTCAGTTCACTCTGGGTAAACTGTCTGTGCATAGTTCCTGGGCCTACATTCTTTGTGGGCAAGAAGGTCACTGCTCCATGTAAATTATACAAAGTGCTTAGCCATTCTCATAAAACACTCTGGAATCTTTTCCTTTTCTGGTAATCCTGGTGAAACGTTTTCAGTCAACTCGCAGAAGGGATCCAAGTGGCTGCTTGCCACGCCTGCGTGTGTGTAGAGTGGGAAAAAAGTGTGTCCCTATGCTGAGTAGTGAGTTGCACCTACAGATTCAGAAAGACCAGGGGACCTCCCCAGCAGCGAGGTCTTTTGGTTGCTGAATCAAAGGTACCCCAACTACTAGAGACCCCAGTCCATCAGTCTCTGACCCTGATGTATTTCCCTTATTTTAAGCATTATCTATCTTTCGGGGAACTTCCCCTTTACAGATAGCTGTCTGACCGCTTGAGTGAGTTAAAGACAGAGGGCTAGGACCTGGGGACCTAGGAACACAGGTTCTCCAGTGGCCAAACCTCTAGGCTCTCTTCCTCTGCCTCCGCTTCAACCTTTTCTCCTCCTCCTCCTCCTCCTCCTCCTCTTCCTCCTTCTCCTCCTCTTGCTCCTCCTCTTCTCCCTCCTCCTCTAGTTCTTCCTCTGGGTCAGAGCTGGAGAGACCCATCAGGGGTGAAGAGCCCCCGCTGCTCTTTCAAAGGACCCAGGTTCCGTTCCCAGAACCATATGGTGGGTCTCAACCATCGGTAACTCAAGTTCCAGGGGATCTGCCACCCTCTTTGTCCAGGCTTGTACGTGATATACAGACATACAAGCAAGCAAAACACCCATACAGATAATAAAAAAACGAAATTAAAATTTAAAAAGGGCAGAATTTCTCATCTCATCCTTTTCAGCCTTTTTCCCCCTGAGCCTGTTCTCTTAAATTCTGAGCATAAGACAATGCTTTGTACCTTCTCCAAACTTCCTGGGTACATTTTTAAGTCTTCTCTTCCCTCCTTCTGACATGGGGGGGTCAGTCATCTCAGGGTCTGCTGTGGTTTGAACTTTCTGCTTTCCATCACCCGCGAATGAGTAACCCCACGCCCTACACTGATCATTTTATAATCTTGTTCAAAAACTCCCCCCCCCTCTCTCTCTCTCTCTCTCCCCCCCCCGCTCTCTGACCAATACTTCAGACTGGATGCTCATTCCAAGCGTCTGTAGGGCGCATCAAGCCACTTTCCCAGACGTGCAGCCCACAAAGCATCTTCTGTCGAGTCAGTTCTAAAAGTACTTCCTCACAGATCGCGTCACCGAATTTCCACAAAATGCGGTAGGCTGACATACCCCAGTGACCAGTGACGTCATGCTTCAAGAGAGGAAAACAAGCTGGGGAGGAAGGGGGCTTGGTCAAGCAAAATGTACGCAGAGCCCAGGACATTGACTGTGGAGTTGGGTATAAAACCTTTTTTTGCAGGGGGAGGGGTTATATTGGAGTACTGTATTTACATCATCTCTACCCATCCCTTTCTCCTTCCACACCTTTCTAAATCCCCTGAGAATATCTCTCAAATCCATTACTTTGTCCTTACTGTTATGTATAGATGGTATAGATGTATATGTGTGTGTGTGTGTGTGTGTGTGTGTATAGATACACACACATATATATATATATATATATATATATATATATATATATATATATATATATATATATCTTGGTGAGTCCATTTAGTGTTATTAGTCTGTAGCTGTGTCTATGGCTGACACGGGGAGTGGATAACCTATCCGGCAGGGATAATTTCTGTAGGTCAAAGGAATTTCACCACAGTTTCTCAAGACTGAAAATTGAGCACTCAACTCGCAGCTGGGCTTGTTATAATAAAGGTGTTACTAAGATCTATAAAGAAAGACAAAGGCTGATCTGAATTAGGGTGATGATGCTGAAATGGAAGGAATAAGACAGGTAGAGAAAGCAGACTAGCAAATTAGTCTGACTGTAGTTTCAGTCCTATTAATAGGCAGCCCAGATAGGCAGCCCAGTGTTCACCTGTAACTCCAGAGCCTCAAACCCTAACCCTTCAGCACCAAGGTTCACAAAATAAATATTCTGCAAACTACTCTATGATAGGACTCTGTTGATTTCTCTTCCACCTCACCCCAAGGTGTTTCCCAGGAAACAGTGCACAGGAGGTGCATACATCTGCTGATGCCACTTCCCTGTGTGGCAGACGAGCTGTGTAAGTACGAGTCAGTCACCTCACACATCTGCATTTCCATCCTGTCTGTGGATATCACTCCTGGTTCTTGTGATAGACTTTTGCAAACAATAGAAACAGCAACCTGGACTAAAGTAGGAATTAGTTAGATTCTCTCTTTTAAAACCAAACCCTGTTCCATCTAAACCACTGCTGATAGGACAAGAAAAAGAGCTCTCTGGACTGTAGATGGGAATTTAATGCAAGTTCTTAAGTTCATTCTGGACATTTAAAATGCTGGCTCTCTGAGGGTGATTTGACACGTGATGGCGCATGCCTTTAATCCCAGCACTTAGGAGGCAGAGGCAGGCGGATTTCTGGGTTTGAGGCCAGCCTGATCTACAAAGTGAGTTCCAGGACTGTCAGGGCTATACAGAGAAACCCTGTCTCAAAAAAAAAAAAAAAAAAAAAATGGAAAAAATCCGGGAATTCATCCCATCATCAGCCACCAAACCCAGATACTAATGCACATGCCAGCAAGATTCTGCTGAAGGGACCCTGATATAGCGGCGTCTTGTGAGGCTATGCCAGTGCCTGGCAAACACCGAAGTTGATGCTCACAGTCAGCTATTGGATGGAACACAGGGTCCCCAATGGAGGAGCTAGAGAAAGTACCCAAGGAGCTGAAGGGGGATGCAACCCTATAGGTGGAACAACAATATGAACTACCCAGTACCCCCTGAGCTCGAGTCTCTAGCTGCATAAGTAGCAGAAGATGGCCTAATCAGCCATCATTGGGAAGAGAGGCCCCTTGGTCTTGTAAACTTTATATGACCCAGCACAGGGGAAGGCCAGGGCCAAGTAGTGGGAGTGGGTGGGTAGGGGAGCAGGGGCGGGGGGGGGTATAAGGAATTTTTGGGATAGCATTTGAAATGTAAATAAAGAAAATAATAATAAATAAAAAGAACTAGAAAAAATGGATTGGTTTAAATATAGCTAATACCAGTACGATGTGTTTTGCTTTTGCAAAGGGTCCAAGTTCAGTCCCTGGCACCTACACTGCTCATCTCTGCTCATATGCACCTGTAACTGCAGCTCTAGGGGAACCCAACTGCCACTTCATGCCTCCTTTGGGGACCTGCACTTAGGTGCCCCCCTGTATAACTTTTGAAAATTAAAAATCAATAAATACAGAACACTTTATTATGTGATGCACTCACTGGAAGAACTTTTTTAAAAAGAAAAATGCAAAGTGTTAGCTAAAGTCAAGAAAGGAGCTTTTCCTTTTATGCCCTCTTGTCAAAAGTCACTCTTGAATTTGGGATCAGTGCTTTTAAACCTTTCCAGCAACAGAAAGGCATCACCCTGTAGCTCACAGGACTGTCCGAGGAGAGAACAAAGGCTTCACAGAGGGACTGTGGGACACCTGACTGGCTTTATCTCACGCTTTCTTCTTCACCTTAATCACCTTAGTTTCCTGAGTTTTAAAATGACTTGGGCTTTTTGACTCTTCTCTAGCTTTGCCCCAACAGCAAGGCTCATCCTTCTCGCGGATCCGCCATGAGGAAAACAGGAAGGAAACAGAAAATTGTCCACGGGCAGAAAGGGCAGTGCTGTCCTTTTCTGCTTTGCAACCATCCCACCCCCCTGCCCCGCACCCCCAACCTCCCTCGCTCTCTCTTCCCACAGGAAAGCGTGAACCATTTCCAGAAAGCGTTGCTTCACGGTAACTTGGTTTCTCTGGGGAAGAGTGGTCTAGTATGTCGGCTCCTCCTGTCTTGAGACTTAACTTTCCATATATTTGTTACCCACCCAGTGATTCGTTTAACAGCCTTTCTTATGGGCATCTATGGGAAATAGATTAAAAAACTTGGATTAAAGTTAGAAAAGAAAGAAGGGGATTAATGAAGCTTATTAAAGTGATGCTTATTCTTCACCACGGAAATTGACTGTAACCACTCACTGGTACAGTGACCTCTAGTCATTAGAAAAGGGCAATGATTGATGTAGTCAGTGACTGATGAACCTTCGTCACTATAGAATCCAGCAGAGAATCAGCAAGTACCCCCCTAACTCTATTTGATTTCCATTTTCCTTCTGCATAGATAGTCCACGCCTGGCGTCGCTGTCCCAGGCTAGACAAGTCAGAACTCACCGTCATCCCTGTCTGTGAGGATGGTCACATTGGCTCCCGGAAACCTGTCACCGATCCTCCCACCCATGGGCATGCTCAAAAGGACCTGGAAGGTCTCTTCCTCTTCGTACAAGGAGTCATCAATCACCAGAACACGACACGTTTTCTCACGCTCGTCTTTGTCAAAGCGGATCACGCTGCTGTGGTCCTCGGGCCTGGAGATGTAGTCGGAGTAAGACAGCACAGACGTCCGCACAGTGCTGGTGGCTGTCCCTAGGGGCCAAGAGAACCCAAAAGACTTCAGTTTCTCTCTCTTTCTTTCTTTTTTTTTTCTCTTTGAGACAGGGTTTCTCTGTGTAGTCCTGGCTTGTCCTGGAACTCACGCTGTAGACCAGGTTGCCCTTGAACTCAGAAATCCGCCTGCCTCTGCCTCCCGAGTGCTGGGATTAAAGGCGTGCGCCACCATGCCCGGCTTCATTTGTCAATTCTTGATCTTACAGCACATTGCATTGGCTTTCTATTCTGGAAATGTTTTTTTTTTTTTTTTTTTTTTGCAATAATGGTTAATGAGTTTTACATTTTCAAAATACTCATTTACTGTCCTTTAAACTTGAGGGCACTTTAAAAAGCGAGTTATGGAAACCTCGAAGAACTCCAAGGAGAGAGACAAATCTCTGACACTCTCCAGAGCCCACGAAACACCAATGGAAATCAGGATGGATGAGTTATCCTGGCCATTTTAGCATTAGTCATGTCAAAAAGTATATGCTCAGAGGAGACCTACTGCTCTCCAATGGAAGTTCGAATTTGTCCCTCACATGATTACGTAACCATTAACACACACTTTCTTATATTCTTCAAGAAGAATATGTTCAGGAAAATATAGATCCACTTCCAATATATAATGGCTTGTCTATAATTCCTCGATCTATTTCCAATCGATAATGCTTTGTCTCTAATTCATTGCCTACATGGTCTTCTGTTTGATAAAGTTCTACAGTCACATATACAAGGTACAAAAGTATCGTTGGTTTTTGATTCAACTCGACACTTTTTTCTGCTTATGAACTTATAGGACCCAAGACCTGCTCTTTTCCCTAATACGTAACAGGGGAAAACTCTTAGAACACTGCTGTTTCCAGTCAAATCAGCTTGAAATTAGTGTGTCCTCTTCAAGTATGCATTGCCTTGGCCTTTTCTCTTTTTGTCATGCGAAGGATCAAGCACACAGCCTTTGGCACGGTAGGGAAGCCACTGAGCTGCACACTAAGGTTGTGACATGCTGAGACAGCCCAGGGTATCTGAGAATGCTAGCAAGCTGCGTCATGGACCAGACCCCACCTCAGAATAACAGCTCCAGTTGACCTCGGTGCCCTGCAACCTTAAGTTGGGCTAAGTGACCAATAGTTGAGGGAAGAAGTATCAGAGCTTCCTGCCAGGTTGACCCAGAGGCCCCCTAGAGACGTAGCATGAAGCACAGTATTAAGGAATGCTCCAGTGTCTATGAAAAACTGCCACAAAGCCGGCCCTTCAGGTCCCACCGGATGAAGAGGCCACTGGACGCGCTGACGGGAGGAGGCCACTGGGCGTGCTGCCTAGAGGTCATTTCGCTTGGCTCAACAACGGGCTTACCTTGCTGTGTGTAGCAGATCACCATCAGCTCCCGGCTGATGTCTCCACTTCTCCTGATGGGAATGAACAGCTCACCCACATCTTCTTCAACAGAGTACTCAGACTGGGGGATGAACACGGTTGATTCTGAAGAGAACACAATTACAGTTGCTATCATTTTTTTTTGGTTCGTTTCTCCTTTTTGGTCTGAATTTCTTATGTCAGAAACTTAATATTACTCTAGTAGTTTTTTCTTTTTCTTTTTCTTTTTCAAAAGAACAGTGTCAGGGAGGGGTGGGGCAGGGAAAGGAATGGGTATGCAAAACTCAGCATAGCTTGTATCTCCAGTCATCACTTTGTTCTCAGTAAACACCACTGCGCAGTGCTTTTCAGTTGCCCTCTGCCATCTTGGCACAGGCCGGCATCTTCCCTGGTGTAACCTGAGATGTGGGAATACGCTGCTTTACGGGACCTTGGGATCACAGGGTTGAGGCTGGCACCAGAGCATAGCCAGGGTTGGAACTCAGATCATGTAACATCTACTCTATCCAAAGGGCTTCCTTTTGGATGATTTGTGATTGAAAATGTAACAGTATACTGTTCAACTGTTTTCAAACAACAGTTCCTTTAGAGTTCCCAAGAGTCTTCACCAGTTAACATCACCTCTGTAGTGTTTTTTTCTCCCTTAGCAGGATAGCAATTACTCGTGACATAAAAGCTATGTTTATATGACATTACTAGTCTCAATGATTCTTTTTATAAAACATAGATGAAAGGTACATTGAATAATACAAATGGCATAATTAAATTGTTAAAAATAAATCTACTGTGTAAAACTTTCATGATTATTTAATTCAATAGTTTGACATTACAAACCCAAAACAGATTCTGGCATTCCTCTGGAAGTTGGATTCCCTGAAAGTCTCGACATGCACACAGAAAACACATCCCGATTATCTTTGAAACAGTAAGCACAATTCTTCTGTGGCTAAAAAAAAACGACTCTAGAATAGTGCGCACAGTTAAGATACACAGCCCACCCTGCCCTGTGGCCGAGGGCACTAAGGATGAGAGCCCCGCCCCCCTCTGTGGAGGGCTCCCTGACGCTGAGGCTTCGGGGTGGGTCAGCCAAAGGGAAGAGTCTGCAGGAAAGGGCTCCCGGGACAAGAGCCAGAAATGGTTCAGTGGTTAAGTGCACTTACTGCTCTTGCAGAGGAACCAGGGTTTAGTCCCTAATGCCTACATATGGTGGTTCGTAGCATGCTGTAACTCCAGATCCAGGGGATCTTATACCTGACCTCCTTAAGCATACACACACACGCATGCACATATGCAAAGACATAGGTACACACAAATGAAAAATTAAAAAAAAAAAGAGCCATTGAGTTCTGCAGTTCATTTTCCCTGCAACTCTTATATCCAGAGGTATATGCAGCTCTCTTCTATCTAGAGGTGGTACAGGCACTGGACTTCACTGCCCTGAAGGCACTTCGTGTGCCCAGGTTTCAATCCTGCCTTGACCTTTGTAAGAAAATCTTGAGATGAAGTGCGTTTCTAATGACTAATTTTCCAGTACCTTTTGTTTTCCTCCAAGACTATCTCTGATATATTCATCTTTAGAATATTCCCATCTTATAATGAATTATTCATTTATTAAACACTGATTTTAACTTGCCAGGCACTACAAGGAGCTCCATTGATGCAGAAATGAAGCCGTGCCCTCATGGGGTTTCCTTTCAAGAGGGAGATGGGAAGTAAGAAGATCATGATTAAATACATAAGAAGGTAGGTAGGCATGATGCTGGGGGATGCTGGGAGAGAAAGAAAACCAAGTGTCTGGGGATGAGGATGCTCAGTAGTGCACAATACTTAGGAAAGTCACAGAAAAGTGTTCTTGTAAAGTTGAGCTGAGTTATACAGGCGGTCATGAGCCATCTAAGTGAAGGGTCAAGAATTCCAGACAAAGGGATTACTGGTGAAAGAGCCCAAGAGCAGGCTGTGCTGAGGGCAGGCAAGGAGCAGGCAGCGTAGCATCTCCAGAACATGGTGGGCGAGGGGGTCAGGCACGAGGCTGAAGAGGGGGTGGTGGGATGGGTGTGCAGACCACATAGCTCCCTCCAGCTGCTGGGAAGACTTCCGTGTTCAGCGGTTAGGATGTGGAGATAAGGAAATCCAGCCCACAATGGGATGAGAATGAGCAAATGCTATAGCTCATTAGAGCCAGGAAGTCAGCTACCTTGTTTTTCCTTTTCTGCAGTGCTCAGAATAATCGGTGCCTTGGGATTTCTACTGCTGTGATAATGACCCAAAGCACCTTGGGGAGGAAAGGGTCTATTTTGGTTTACAAGGCTCAGGTCACACTCCATCACTGAGGGAAGTCATCACAGGAACCTCGAGGCAACCACTAAAGCAGAGGCCATGGAGGAGTGTTGCTTACTGCCTTATTCTCAAGGCTTGCACAGTCTGCCTTGTTACACAACCCAGGACCACGTGACCAGGATTGGCACCACCCACAAGTGGACTAGGCTCTCCCACTTCCATCATAAATCAAAAAGTGTATGCCAGGCTTGCCCATAGGCCAGTCTGATAGGGAAATTTCCATAGATGGTGATGCTGTATTCTGATGTGTTTTATGAACGTAAGTTTCAGTGGCTACATGATAGACATGAAGTAGGAGGAGCTGAAACAGCTATAGATGCTGTTCCCTCTTCCCAAATGACTCTGACTTATGTTAAGTCAATCAAATACTAACCAGAATGGTTGGCCAGCAATCTACCACTGACCCACACCCACAGCCCCTTCGCCTGTGTTTAGATGGAATTGAAATCAGGCAAAGGAGTGGCAACATGTAATGGTGGGGAAGAAAGGAAGGTTCAGGTGTGCCCTGATGGGAGGTGGAAGTGTGGGAAAGCAACCATGAAGAAGGACATCCTACGGGGCTGTGCACATCTGGGGTTTTCGGACTCAGAATTAGAATCAGGGACAACTATTAGGGAAGCTGTCAGCTCAGGTCCTGACCATTTTGGATTTCTGCTGTAGCTTAGCTTCCTGGCTACTACAGAGAGTGGGTCACAGCTTTTCACATATAGTCTAGTCCTGTTTCCCCATTCAGTATCTCCAGGTGAATTCATTAAAAAGCATTAAACATGGGTGGCAATGCTGTATTCTGATGTGCTTTATGAATGTAAGTTTCAGCGGCTGCATGATAGACATGAAGTAGGAGGATCTGAAATGAAGCCCCTGGGTTTAAGACTTTGCAACCCTACAGGGAGGAGATCACAGACAACAAGGACCAGGAGAAACAAGAGTTGATACAGTGTGGATTTGCAACGGATGTGCCGCAAACAAAGACTCACAGGAGTTTTCTGGTATGTGAGGGAATCTGAGGAATCCAGGACAAACTTAAACACATAACATTGGTCAGTCTTTTACAGATAAAGATGCCTTTTCCAAGAGTGGGGAACACTATATAGAGATTCCCAGATTCTCAGGTTTGGGAAACCTGGAGTTACATTTTGGGTATGCTAAACCTGAGATTGGAAAAGTCTAAGTGTCCTTTTGGGTGAATGACCTTGGATTACCGTGGAGAGGACAGACTAGGAAAACACAAGCGTAAGAGATGTGCAGCCATCAGCTAGTGTATGGTCACACCTAGAGAGATGCAAGATGAAGACAATGCAACAGACTATAAAAAGACCTGAAACTGGAGGCTGAGAAGGGCCAGGATGCATTGCGTGTGTTAAGGAAAAGGGAAGGAACAACTGTTCCAAACACTACTGAGGAACCTAGTAAGTGGAGAACTGAGACCAGACTCTAGGGGAAGACACTAGAATTTGGCTATCCTCATCAGCACTTTGTACAGAGTACAAGAAGCAGCTTCCATGGGGAGAGGGCGTGACCCTCAGCGGTCCTGTTCTAGAGAGGACCCAAGTGGCAACTTGAGAAAACGTCTTTGCAGATTGATTTTTAAGATAAGTATGATTTTACCAAATACAAAATTTTAGCCTAAGCATCATCCTGGTTTCAGTGCAAAACCACGTAAGGTGCCAGGGGGCGCTAAAATATCCAGTGAATCTCAGGGACCCCCTTTTCATGAACTCATGGGGATCTGCTTGGTGGAGGGGGTTGTGTCACTGACTTAAAATCTTCAGGCCACATTCTCTGTGGCCTTTATAGGTAATGTTACGGAAAACTTGTCACTTGTTAATGCTTCTGTCCTCTGAATTCATGTGTCAAACGCAACGGTGGAGGAAGATGGGCCTTTGAGAGGCAAGTAGATTTAGAGTTTACGAGGGTGGAGGCTCCTTATGGGATTGAGGTTTCCTTCTCCACCTAAGGCGAGGGTAACTGGGTGGTACACCGAGGACACACCCAGGAGGTGAACGTCTGCAAACCTGGAGGAGCCTCGTTGAGAACCAAGTATATGAGCCCAGGTTTTTTTGTTTTGTTTTAACATTGCTGGAGATTGGGGCCTGGGTTTCAAGCATTCTAAGCAAGCTCTCTCCTCCCAGTCCTGCACCTTGAGCTCAGACTCTTAATCCTCCACAACTGTGAGCAAGAGATAGATATTATTATCTGTTTTATGAAAGTCACCCAATCTATGATATTTTGTTACAAAAGCCGGAGCTGATTAAGCCCCGGTTAACCACACATAGCATCCATTCTATGCTGCAAACTGTCCTGGCCAGGTTTGTTTTCAAGTATGTCCTGAGGGCTGTTGAACATTCAGGGTTTTAATTAAGCAGCCCCTGTAGGATTTAAACCAGGAGGGCTTAAGGTTTGGTTCCTTCTGCACCCTGTGACCCATACACATTGGATTATACAAGTCAGGACTTCTCCCTCAGTGCCTGTTGGCTTGAACCATGAATAGAGAAGAAAGCTGGGGGTCGGGACCATGGCCCTAGACCTGGAATTCACTCCTGTATTTGATCTGACAGAGGTTAAATAGGCCCATATCAAGTTCAGGTTTTCTGTTGACCTAACTTTTAACAGAAATGTGTAACCTGTGGGAGAAACTATGAAAGGATATCAGAAAGACAATGAATGATTTCTATGGTTGCCATTTAGGTTAACATGGCTTTTCAACTTCGCATTACATACACAGTAGAAGTGTATGCACAGGCTGGCTCAAACAGTCACAACTTATTATGAGTGAAATATTTAAGAACACCATTCTTGCTTGCATCGGTCTTGAAATGCAGCTCGCTAACCCCCGACAGTCTTACTATTTGCCAACTGCTTTTCTAAACACTCCGCAAGTATTGACTGGCTTTATCTTTGCAATACTTTCTGAGGTTAGAAGGTTTGTGATTGGTATTTTAGCTGTCAGGATATAGCACACACTCAGAGATCAAATAACCTGCTGGAGGCCACGGGAAGGTGCTGACAATAGATTGGAACTCAGAGTAGACATCTCAGAGCCCAGGTTCATAACCACCATGGTTGCCCAGCACTCTCCCCAAGGAAGCTCTTCTGGGTGAAAAAGACATTGCTAACACCGGAGCAAAAGCCAACCTGATGTCAAGAAAAAGAGATCTACATCACGGGAGAGTGGAGTAAAGACAGAGAGAGGGGGAAAAAGGTTCAACGAAAGCCAGAAGCAAGTACCTAGATCAATGGTTCCCAACCTGTGGGTCGTGACCCCTCTGGTGTCAAACAACCCTTTCACAGGGGTTGAATATCAGATATCCTGCACATCAGATATCTACACTACTATTTATAACAGCAGCAAAATTACCGTTATGAAGTAGCAATGAAAATAGTTTTAAGGTTGGGGGTCACCACACCATGAGGAACTGTATTAAAGGGTCGCAGCATTAGGAAGGTTGAGAGCCACCGACTTACAGAATTCCTTTAAAGAGTTGAAAATGTCTTATACATGTTCTTTTAGATAACATGACTAACATACGTTAGTATAGACAGAGAACATACAAAGACATACATCATAAGAGTGTCCCTGTGAAATCCCACTCGCTCAGCAGTCCCTGCAGAGGAGGAAGTGGGGGCTATGTTGTGGGATTAGTGCATTCTCGTGAAGTGAACGGAAGGCAGTAGGGGAAAAGCAACTGCAAAGCCGTGCTCCTAAACCCTAGAATGGTCCCTCCACGTGGGAGGCTTACACATGACAGAAAGATTAACACTCATTACTTCTTGCTAGTTTTAAGCTTGCTGAGAAAAAAGTAGGAAGTCTAGGGTCCCCGGGGCTCCTCACGCCCTGCCTCTCTGTTCAACTCTTACGACCATATTGGACTCTCTTTCTGACTGAGTAATTTTCCCGCTTCCAGGAAATGTGAATGCTTTACTCTGAAAGACACACCTGGATAGACTGAGCTCACCCTCTATGCTACTCATGACTATACCCCATACCAAGTCCTCTGCCTTGAAACCGCAGTTTTAATTTTTAAGTTTGACAATGCTGCAAGTCACGGGGTGGGAAGTGACTGTATTTCTCAGAAATAAAATTGTAGCCACAGTTGACAATGTCCATCCTGTCCTTTCTCTCCATTACACTGTACAGATGAAAAAAAAATGTACTAAAACCATGACAGGACACATTATCTTCTGGAAATCTATCATAATAAATGAAGAGGAAGAGAGCTTGGGGCTCGGATGAAAGCAATGGGTGTTCCCTGCCTTGAGAGAGTCTGTTGTGTTTGAAAACAACCCAGAAGGCGTTCCATTAATCTTCAGGCCATCGTGGTGCTGGTAGCCTGGCCAACAAGTGGACCCATGCAGGAGTGTCTCAATGCTGCTGTGGATGTTTGAACTTTGGCATTTCTCTTATGCTTTGGTATTTTTGTTTTTCTTCTAAAGTGGACCAAGTAAATGAGGACCATTTTAAAAGGGACTCTGGGAAAGAAGCAAATGAAAACAGTGAGCCTAACCCATGTGTGATGTGACACAAGTTCATATCAGGATAGTAGAAGGTCTTGGTAATCGCTATTGTTCTTAGACCTGGATGGATGTTTTTGCCGGAGAATACACGTGTGTACCACATGTATGCAGGGACCTGTGGAAGCCAGGGACAGGCATCCGATCCTCTGGATCTGGAGTTACAAACAGTAGTGAGCCAGCATGTGGGTGCTGAGGCTTGAATCCAGGTCTCCTACAAGAGCAGTAAGTACTCTTAACTGCTGAGCCATCTCTTTAGACATGCGCTCTCTCTCTCTCTCTCTCTCTCTCTCTCTCTCTTTACAACATTAAGCCATGACTCAATTTGATTCTACCAAAATAAAATTTACAGAGATCAAATAATTGATCTACTTGCTCATATTACCAGAGAAATATCAAAACAATCCAGTCAATACAATTTTATAGGTATTTCAGGTACAACAAGCAAAATAACTATATAAACATGGGCTTCCTATTTTTCTATGTATTTATACTCAAATATTTGAGGTTGTGTTCTCCTAGTAAATATACATAAACTCATTTTATTATGGGTAGAGTCTATGAAGTAGAAAGAGAATAGAACCTATTTTTTAAAACTTTATTTTTATTTTAATAATTTAATATCTTAATCTTTAAATAATGTTTAATATTTTAAATAGGACCTATTTTTTTAAAATTACATATTTTTTTTAACAGAAACAAAGTGTTTACTCCAAGTTAATGTCCTGTATGTTTCTAAGCGTAAGAAACGGTGGTATTGTTTGAGATACAGGATTTAATAGACAGAAGACTAAGAATCACCATCCTGAAAACCTCTCAAAACTGTCTCAGCGGGCTGGTGAGATGGCTCAGTGGGTAAGAGCACCCGATAGCTCTTCCGAAGGTCTGGAGTTCAAATCCCAGCAACCACATGGTGGCTCACAACCATCTGTAACAAGATCTGACGCCCTCTTCTGGAGTGTCTGAAGTCAGCTACAGTGTACTTACATATAATAAATAAATAAATCTTTAAAAAAAAAAAACCAAACAAACAAAACTGTCTCAGCACTGTTAAGAGCAACAGCGCCCTTGCAGAGGACTTGGGTTCGGTTCCCAGCTCAACCATCTGTAACCCAAGTTCCAGGGATCTGATGCCTCTTCTGGCTGCCACAGGCACCACACACACACACACACACACACACAGACACACACACACACACGTAAATAAATCTCCAATAAAATTTTAAATGAGCTAGATGTTCATTCTATGGCTCATTATTTATCATAGCACCAGCACTCCTCACTATTAGCTAATGGAATGTGGTTATGAGATCATAGGACTCGCCTCAGGGTTACCAGGCACCTGAGCTGTTTCACCTGCAGCTCCAGCATTTAGCAGAATTCCTGGCACCTATAGCAGATGCTCAGTTAATCTTTGACTACACAGGTACGTAATGTGAGACAGGGACTCAAGTGTTCTTGTTTTCTTTTTTAAAGAACATTTGGGTTTAGTCTCCGATATATTTGAGGTTTTAAACATACTAAAAAGCTAGGGATCCCTGTGCTGTTGTGACCTGCAGGAACAACTTGTATCACTGTTGCATTTGCAAGAAGCACACTGACTGGGATATGCCTCCTTTCTAGTGGTATGGAATGATGAATTCTGATAACTCGAGGAAAAGGGAGAAAATACATGCCACACATATCCACCTTAATACGTTCACTTTCTAAATATTGCCTCTAATACTCATCGGCTGGGCGACTGTGCGGAAATAAATTCCTTGAGTCTCAGAGAGCTCATTGACGAATGGATAGAAAATAATCACAGAATTAGAATCCTAAGTTTGGAAGGAGGTTAAGTTGCCAAGCTCCTGACACTTGTGGGGCTCACAGAAGGCACCCAACAGAAGGGTGGCTTGGTAGGATAAACACCATTTTACCCTGCCTGTAGAATACTTCATTTGGACTTTAGGGGAGGGGGTGAGACAAGGGGGTCTAGCATTGACCTTAAATTCCCCTCTCGGGTTTCCCTGTCATCTGGAAATCCATAGGGATGATAATTTATGCTCACAGTCCAGCCCAGAGGCCATGGTTCTGTCAGTGGAAGACAGTTGCTGTCACTGGGCGTAATTTCATAGGGGCCTCTCCTCCTTACAGAGAACACTGCACCATCTCTGTCGATGCCAGAGAAAAATCAAACAACACAGCTGCACATGGCGGGCTTCCGTGGGGACTATGGGATGCATACCAGTCTGCTTACCCAGAAAGGAGGTTCGGTGTGTCATGGTGCCTAAATCCCTTCCCAGCTAGCACTTTCCATGTAAAAAAAGAGTGACATTGTGGGGTAAGCTCAGACAGAAAGGAATGGAAATAACGAGGAAGGCCAGGGTCACGTGACCAAGCAGCTGCCTTAATAGGAAAGGTTATTTATAGCCACTGCTGAGAATTCTGCTGTTCCTTTCTTCTAGATCTTCTCTTCAAACTACAGGCTTCAAGTTATAAGGACACTGAATTTACTTCCATGCTCAATGAGCATGTGGCTCTATTATCTAGAAGGTTGCCACTATCCAAACTCACATCCTCTACCCTCCCCCCCACAGCTTATTGAAAACACTACAGTGCCCCTTCCAGCCTACACTGCCATGCATCCAAATCTGGATACTCTAGTCTAGAAGGTTCTTTGGATGGTTGAACTGCCTCTGGGGGAGGGGGTCCCTTCCCAAGAAATAGGCAAGGATGAGCTGTCAGTACAGTTTGAAGATTTACTACAATTGTTCTTGGCCATCCTCAGGTTTCCAGGGGAATCCTGGAGCGCCCTCACAGATGTCTGCCATTCTAGACTGCTACAACATGGATGCCACAGGAGCATGAGGACTGGACCTCGTCTTGAGGTGGAGATGGAGGGTCATTCCTGATTACAGCGCTACAGAGGGCCACAGATGTGGGCAGGCAAGGGAAAGTTGTTTATTTTAAATCTATGTTTGCACTAGCTTCACAGAAAACAAATAAGCAATGAAGGGTATGTGTTTGCAGGTGAATGTAGATGCTTATGTGTGTGTAGTAAAATGCACATCAGTTAAAATCCTTGCTTAAATCGCAGCTTTTCATTTAAAAACTATAGATGTCTACAGAGAGTTATAATAACATAGTTATAAATATGTGAGGTCAGGGTGTATGTATGCATATGTTTGCATGTGTGTGTGTGTGTGTGTCCTTTGTTTTTAAATCCTTACTCAGACACCGCACAGGCACTAGTAGAGAGAAATACTCTCCCCTTATAGTCAGGAATTCAGAAATAAGTTTAAAGTCTTATCCCTTAAGGGAAATGATAGCAATTTTGCTAAATAGCAAATAAAATCTCAAAAGCTAGCTTCCAGCTTAAACTTAAGGGAGCAGCTTAAATGTATTAAAGTTGTCATAGGCGTGTTTTAAAAAGTAAAGTGTTGTTATTGAAGGACAGCCCCAAAGCTGCAGACTACAGGGAAGTTTAATTATTTATCTGCAGATAAAGCAGATGCAATTAATGTTAAATATTCTTTAAGGGGCATGATACATGTAAGGGAGCTTCATGTTTGACTGGAGGCAGAGGAATTAAGCTCGGGATTCCGGAAGCCTCTGGTTCCCAGCCGGCTTCTTTAATTACGCTGAGCCTCTTGAAGCAGGGATTTGCATGTGAGTCCCCCAGTTTACAAATTCAGCAGATTGTATCTCTGTAGACCATTTAAGAATTTTTTTTTTCCAGACCGACAAAATAAAACAGGCTGTAAGTTTAAATGAAAGAAAGACGTGTCTGGCTTCTGACAGCATTTTAGCTTTAAATGTCTCAGCGAGGTTTTCAAGTGCCAGGTCTCAAAAAAGCCATTCACCCCCACCCCTAGGCCCCCAGACCCTCCTACTCAAATACAAATCCAGACAAACCCGGATTGTAGTCACAGGGCGGGAAAAGGTCAAATCACGAGAACATTAATGTTTAGTTTTTGTGGTGTCAGAAGGGGGCACCCATTACAAGGGAAGTAACCTAAGAGAAATTCACAGCAGTGGCTCAGGGCGCTTTACCACAGGAAGGGGTGGGTGGGGAATATGGGGTGGATACTAATACAACAAAGGTGGAAATGATAAAATATAGGGAACAGATGAAGCCCAGAATGGCCTGACTCTCAAACCATTTGCTTAAAAGGGATATTCGGACACCTGAAGGACTTCAGAGCTGACGAGCCAGTGCCACGTCACAGATGGACCCAGCATTTATGCTACTGCGGTGACTTTACTTGAAACACAGCTTCCCTTCATCTCTCTTATGCGTCCCTATCTCCATCGACACACCCCGGAATTCTAAACAGTCTAGAAATTCTTTACATAGGAAGTCCAAACAGTGACCCCGAACTCCTCTTTAAGAAAGATACTTGGCCATAAAAGCCCAGCAGCTGTGACATAAGGGAGGTGACAATCCCTCTCACCGTCGCCTGGGTCGATGATCTCCACTGTAGTCACTGTGGGGAACTCCAGGACTGCCAGCACAGGCTCTGAGAGAACCACTTGGAAGGTCTCCGAGTGCTCGTGTTCCCCGTCGCTCAGGATGCGCACTCTCCACGAGGCCCTGGTCTGGCCCGGATTGAACTGTACCTGTTTCTGAGCTTTCCCCTTGAAGTCTCTGTCTTTTTCTGCGGTCCCATCCCTTGTGCCGATACCTGCGGAAACAATGTAACTCATTCGTTAGGGACTAACTGGGATCACTCCCTCCCTTTCCTCGTCTCATTGCTGGGCATCCATCCTGTCCTGGCTCACTTGCTAAGTGTCTGTCAGAGGTTAAAACAAAGCCAAGCTGCCTTGGATACTTATGAATACATCACGGGCTGATAATATTAAGACGAGGATGAAAACACAGGTTTCACTAAAAGCATTTGTCTTATAGATTTCAGAAAAACACCAGACAGACAAGTAGTTCCCTGATGCATCTGCTACAGTAGCAGGTAGATCATGGCTTGTTTAACATCAAAGGATAAAGGGCCCATTACAAGGGTACTGGGTCTCCTTGGTTTCTGTAGGATTCCCATTTAGAGCTCTGTTGCTGGTGCACAGAGAGGGGTTTGTCAACATTCCTTCGGTCCATTAAAATCACCCCAGCAAGACCAACAGAATCCTGCTAGTGGGGCTCTGCCAAGCTGCTGGCTGCCTGCTTGGCTGAATTTCCTTCCATCAGCAAAGCACTCTTTCCAGGAGATTCAAAGGACAGTTAAAGCCAAACAGGAATTGCTATCATACGGGGCATAAGTTCCAGTTTCAGCCATGTTTATCAGAGGACAGCAAAGTTATCTACCTAATGAGACTCAGGTTGCCATGACAGATCCCCATTGTTGCTACTGAAAACACGCACAAGCGTGCACTTCAGTTATTAAATGAAGCGTCTTTCCTGTCCTCTCTTAGATGGAAAAAAAAATAGTGCAGGGCTGAAGCAAATGCTCTTGGCCTGAGAAAACGGAATTTCATCTCTCTTAGACACACAGCAGTGAACAGAAACCGATTATTATGTTAACTGCCCTCAGGTTTGTGAGACACTCTGGTACGATGGTTATCAATGTAGGCCCTGGGACTTGGAATATTTTGGAATCTCACTTTTTCTCTCTTTGCGTACCTGTAGGGTGGAAGATACAATGTTATTTTTCTCGTGGGGTACTAGCCCCGGTACATGTAAGGACTCAACATGCACTAACAACTGGCTAACAACCATTTCCATTTTGTAGGGCCATTGCCTAATGGAATACCACAGTCATGACTAAAGGTCTTGGGGAGAGGGGGCTAGTGAATGAAGGGTTACAAGAAGAGAGAAAAACTGATAAAGCACTCAGTGGGCTTAATAAATGTCTAATACTAGTAGCAATGGATCCATGTGATGCAAAAACTATTGCTAAATACAATTGTATACTTAGTTTATTAGTGAATTGTAAGAATTCAGACACCAGCATGTCCAATTACTGCTGCAAAGAAGTGGAGGTGACTTAGGTGATCAAGCAAAGGAGTCATGGTTCACAGACACCAGGGGATCTCATTCATCCACACAGAGCAAAAGAATCAGGACATTTGCAGGGTAATGTGACAGACAGAATCGGAGAGAGATCGTTATGGTGAGTGAAATAGGCAAGACTCCGAAAAGCATCAGGTGGCTCGTCTTTAATGTGAAATCTAGGTGTGTGTGTGTGTATGTGAGTGTGTACATGTATGTATGGGTGTGAGTACGTATGCAGATGTGTGAAGGAAATGAAGATACTAGAAGTCACGTTGCATTGGAGGGTTGGGAGAGGGAAGTGGCAGAAGAGGATGCACAAGATAAAGGCATGATGTGCGTGTGTGAAAATGCCATAGCAAAGCCCACCATGTTATAGGTCAGCCTTAAGAACTAATTTTCAAAAGCTTGTCAGAGTTTAAACATGAAATGCCCTCCATGAGCCAGTGCTTCGAATGTGTGGGCTGTATCTGGTGGCTGAGGGCCTGGTAGAGGCAGGTCAGTGCGATCAGATCTTTGTAGGGCATATGCACCCCCGCCCCTGGGGCTGGCCTAGCTCTGTTTCCTGGTCAACCACCATGTGAACAGCCCTGTCTCCTGTCTGCTGACACAGCTGGTGGCACCCCTCCCTCCTTCCGCTCACTACCACCCCAAGGGCAACCCTTTCTTCCTTTAAGTTACTTCGGTCAGGCACTCAGTCACAGCAATGCAAACGTGATTTCCCTCAGGGTTACTAGAGCCATCTTTGTGAAAATGTCTCTACAAAGATACATTTTTGTAATGGTGTAATTCTTGATTTGGTAATTGTACTTGAGCGATAGTCTATCTGTGGCTACAATGCCTTCTCAGAGTCCACGTGGAAGTTAAGGTTGTATGGAGGGGCAGCCTCCCTGGAGAGCTCTGTAGGTCTGCTCTGCGCTGAACTTGACCTCTGTTTCAGGTCCCAGCAGTGTTCAGGACCATCTTCAATAATGGCAAACGTGGGCACCCGGGGTCTTTCTGGTTTTCTTCCACCCCAGTTTACTATATAGCCGTGTGAGGTGAACCAGGAACAGTTGTGGAGTATCCCTAGCATAGTCACAGGCTCAGGGGGACAATAGCTGGTCCAAACAAAACTTAGAAAAACACATTAGCATTCTGCCGAAAAAACCAAAACACAAAAACAAGCCAAAGCAGCACTGCAGTGAGAAAAATGTTCAGAATTTAAAAAGTCTATGAAATACTTTTCAACTGTTAACTTCCTCAGTGTCACCGTACCAAAAAAACTGCGAGTGCAAATCACATAGACTTGCCGATCAAGTTGCAAACAGATAAAAACATCGCTGGTGATTGCTGAGGTGCGCTGCTTTTGCCTGTTTTCAGTGCAATTTATTCTCTGTGTTTTCAGGCACAAAGCATGGTTGGGCCTGACCCCTCGCTGACTGCCGACATGGGCACATGCAGAGAGCAGAGTGCAGGTAGAGAGAGCAAGTCTGAACGGGAGGGTGTTGTGAACATCTACGGCAATCCAGAATCTTAAACAAAAAGTAAACTGCAGTCCTGTGCAAGTGTAGCAAAGGGAGGGCCAGGGGCTGCTGTTCCCGCTGCAGGTGGACAGGCCTCTTTCAAAAATTAACAAAACAACACATTTTATGTTCCTATTGGTTTTTCTGTACAGGGTTTCACTGTGAAACCCAGGCTGGTCTCCAGGCTGGTCTCCAACTCACAGCAATCTGCCTACCTTTGCCTCCTGCATGCTAGGAAAGGGATGCACCACCAGGCAGTAAAAATCCTATTTTTAATGTAAAGAATATTAATATCCGGAGTCCAAATGTGCCAGGGGAGAGCAGAGTGATTAGCGGGGGGACCTCTGTTGATAGGGACCTAATGTTCCCGAGCCGACAGGCCAGCACAGTTTCTAGCCAGTAATTTCAGAGGCAACCCTTATATTTCTGCCAATGTTTTCTAGCCTCATCGTTTCCCTCCACAAAGCTCTTTTGTGTTTACAGATTCTACTAAGTGGGCGTTTCTCAAAGTGACATCCTTGTGTCATCATGGGGCCCAGAACTCTATACCAACTATGTTTCTACTTCATATCTTTCCATATTTTATGGTTATTGGAAATGAAATGTAGACACGAATCAAAGTTGAAGATAATCATTTGCTGTTGGCTCTTGGTTTTATTGAATAAGACAGAAGTAAATAACTAGGATTTAACATTTAATATTTTGACAAAGAAAAGCCACAGAATCGACCTTTCATGTAAGGTACCAGTCAGGAAAGAATTTACGGTGAACCACGGGACCTTCAAACTCAGTGCAGTGTCTGATACCTAACAACCCACGGAATACATTTTGCTTATTTATTAAAGTAGCTGTCCTAAGTATTTTACCCCACTGCCTCAGATGACTTGTAACCTTGGGAAAAATTAGATGCACGTCAGCTTATTCTAACCCAGTGACATTTGATTTTATTTTGAATTCCCTGGTGATTACTTCCAATTTTGTGAATTTATTTTTTACTGGAGAAAGCTCACACTTATGCACCTTGACACAAATCGGTTGGCACGGTCTCTTCGTAGCTGAAAGTCAGAGATACCAACATCTCACCAAGGTTTTACATTCAGTGACCTAAATTCGTGCTACAGTTTAGTCACTAGAGAAACATTGCGAACACACGTGAAGTGCTAATTAAACTTACTTATAAATGAAGTTTCTCCCAAGTATCCCCTGCGTTTAAGAACAACATCCAGAAATTTGGAGTCTTCGTTGACCAAGTAATACTCTTTCTCGAAGGAGATCCACGCCCAGTTCAGTCGGAAATGCTGGTTGGTTAACCTGTTTCCACCTGGAAAACAAAGAGCGTGAAACCTGACCTTACCGCTTTCCTGAATGAATGGCCTTTAAAACGCCACAAACTATGCAACTTTGGAAAGAATACTGCTGGGTTTCGTACGCAACTCCCGGACACGTGCATGGAGGTGGAGCTAACCTCTCAATGACTGGTAGACATTCCTGGATGATACAGTGTTTGGGAAATCCCCCCCCCCCTTTCAGGATGGGGGAGGTGGGGGTGGGATGGGGTTGGAAAACAGAAAGAAGCATGCAGTCGTCTGAAGTAAAAAAAAAATCATGAAACAAAGAGACGGGGTGGATGTTGGAAGAATAGGGGGATGAATAAGATCAAAATACCTTGTGTGCATGTACTCTCTCGGTTGATAAAATTATTTATTAAAAAAAAAAACACTCACCACAAGGTGCCGCTGGAGAGCTGGCTTCTCCATTCAGAGGCCAGCAATGTTCTTAAAAAACCACACACAAAAACCTTCACAAATACCTCTTTCTGGTTCACAGAGCAATTGGGTGGAAGGCTTTAATTATAACCACTTAAAGAAAAACAAATATTCTTTCTCCACTCCCCTTCCCACTAGACTCCACTCCAGTCCTGAGAGCAAACAGACAGCCCCTTTCATTGGCTCCCCTCTCCTCCCACCATCCCACCAAAATGGAGCTGGCTGCCTCTAGGGAGGAAATGAACCTGGTGCTGGTCTCTCTAATGTGAGAGCTATTCTGTTAGGAAAATGAAAGGAGTGTTATCAGTTGACCACTCCACACCTATCCCTCAACTTTCTTTGATCTGCAAGGTCCATAAACAAAGGCATCACTAATTCCTTTTAAGTCTTTCTGGAAAAGAGAAAGGGGGTGGGGGTGGGGAGCCTCAATCACAAATACAGCTACCGGCATAGTTCGAATTCTAGCTTCCTCTCTTTTGAGTTGACACAAAGAGAGCTACAGTAGAGAAATAGGAGAGGGAGAAATGTCAAGACTCCTGTTGATCAAGTGAAAATCTACACAGGGAGAAGCAATGGGGAAGAGGCATGTGGTCTGTTTCCTCTGAAATATTTATAAGTAAAAACTACAGACACTTTACGTTGTCCAGCGGCTCGCTGAGAACCAAATGCAACAGATGCTGCTGCTGAGGCTGTGAAGGCATTGCTTCCTCAGTGTTTGACATTTAACTAACCTCAGCCTCTCCAAAAGTTCCTACAGGACGCAAAAGGATGCTTTGTTACCTGACCCTGTGAGCCTTCCATGGGAGTTTTGCTCCCCAAGAAGTCAAAATAGATTTGTAAGGAAGCATTGACTATAATAGTTCCCATCATTGCCCCACACCCAAAACACTCAAGGCATACTCTATTGTACGACATCAAAGCACTACCAAATCTTTCAGCCACTACACAGTAGCTGGAACTACTCGGCAGCACTTGCCTGGTGTGTGCAATGTCTGGGTGAATCCCCAGTACTGCGCCCCACAAAAATCAATAAACAGGAAACTCTTCTTGAAGGTACTTCAAATTGCGATGCAGAAGCAGCAACATGTGCTGTGGGCACAGCTACGTCGAAAGCACTGTACACACACAGGTAGTTTTATGCTTCAAGTTGAGGAGGCTATGGATATTTCTGTCTTTCAGTTCATTTCTGGTTTGTTACTTGTTCGTTTGTTAGTTTGGATTTTGAGGTGGAGTCTTACTATATAGTGCAGAGCAGCAGACTCTGAACTCTTACTTCAGTCTCATGTACATGGGGGAACACCCACCCCCATTCATCTTTTTAGTATTTATTTTAGTACTTTATGCGTATAGGTGTTTTGTATGTAAGTATGCATATATCTATGGAACTGGAGTTACAGGTGCTTGTGAGTCGCCATGTGGGCATTAGAAACACCACCATGATCTGTTGCCATGCCACAGGGCCAAAGGATGAGGGCCAGTTATTCGAATCAACCAGAGTAGGCTGTGCTCTTAGGATGGTTATCTCAGGCTCTTTGTTACAGCAGAAAAAAGCTGATCTAACCTAATGAATAGCTGGAAAAGTTTGAAGGCTCTGATCTGAGGAACGGGAAAAGAGATGGAAGCAGTAACTACCCGACTTAAGCAGTTCCCATCTGTTCACAGACAGGAATGTCACAGTGCCATCACTTGCTTAGGAAGGGAAACATCCAGCCATGTCTAACCCCACGTTGTTATGTGTGTGAACTTGTGCAATGCCCCAAATTCCCTGTAAGCACCACCTGCCCAGGAAGCAGGCATCTTCCTGGGATGCTCTGAGTTGTCATTCTTGGAAAACAACAAAGCTTCATGGGAGAACGTGGTGGCCAATGGGGTTGTTCCTTCAAAACACTTGCGACACAGGCTCAGTGACATTCTCAGGAGGGGAGTGGCTGACTAAAGTCCATCTCTTGGTCAGGATTTAATATTTAATGAAGCTTGCTTTGAAGCTGACCCAGAAAGGTAGCGTTGGTTTTCCTGGCGAATCTAAGGATTGCTATTTAGAGGCAGGCTCTGCATGCTGCATCGTCTAAAAACCCTCCCAGTTCCGCTCGTCTAGGCAATGTCTATTTCTCCAAATTTGACAATATTTATACCATTTTACAGATTGACCCTCTTTCCTGAAATAGTCCAAGAAATATTGATGCCTGCTAAATACTACACATTGAAGAGTATTGGGGTGGTAGAGGAGGTTAATTATCATGGTCATTTAGAATGTATTATAAAACTGGAATTTAACTAGAAAACATGGCGTCACATCTGTAAAACCTAAATTTAAATACCACCTGACTCCTCTGAACATGTGAGTCATACTTAAGTTTAGAATTTGTAATATCTTGGTGGTCACTTATTGTGTAGGAAGATGGTGGGATTAAAGGAGCCACGCTTTGCTGACCTATAAAATTGAACTGTGTTTTACCAAAAGAATGGAAATTGACCATGCTCATTATCTAGCATGTAAACGCCTCTAACCTTGGTAAATGTGAATAATATGTGGGAATGCCGGAACTGGGGTTACACGAGCGACTGCAAAATTTTACATGAAATTAACCAACTTAGAAACTCAACAAATTATATTTCTATGTGATTGGCTGCCTTTCTGAAGTAGATCCTGCTATCTCAGTGCCTGAGGAGCTGGAAACAAATTAAGGCCCCTGGCTTGTGCCATAAATCTACACAACAGGTGCCCGACAGCTGATAACCACACTCCCCAAAGCTTTGTCCCGGAGCCCTGACACCAAAGCTATTAAGATTTGGATGAGAAAATGAGGAGGCTCCCTCTGAACTTTTCCAGCTGGTCTTCAGGCTTCTGCAGTTTTCCCTTTCAGTTCAAACTCAATAGTTATTTTAGAATAATAAAGAATCCCAGATCTTCAATGATGCCTCCCTAGAAACGCTGGGTTTCCTGATTTCCCTTAAGACAAAGCACACTTAATAACCGCAACCCACTGCGGTAACTCTGACTGACTTGTGCTGTTGAGGGTGGTTGCCCAAACATTTATCTTTAATAAAGAATCTATCCTTAGACAAAAGTTAGTTACAAGGAAAAAAATGTTATTGTAATGTAAAATTCAGTTTTCAAGAACAAAGTTGCATCTAGAGATTTCTCTAGAAGTCAAATGTACATCTACAATAAAATGAAAGCAAATCTGGATTTAACCTTTAAACCCAACAATAGAGATAGATATTTATGGCCTGGGATGTAGGTCCATGGCAGAGGGCTCACTGAGAAACAAGGGTTTATATTGGAAAACAATAAGGTACCATTACGTGGTTTATAGGCATAGTTGTATAATTTTATTTTCAAGCAAATTTTAGAAATTTCGTTCTTTAAAAGTCGGTCGTGTTTAGTCATCATCAAGGCTGGAGTTGGTGATTAATAGCTATGCTTCTGGGAGTTGGTGATTCCAGCTGTGCTGATGCAAAGCACACACTTCCCTGGCACGTCTGTGACAAGACTCATCTCTAACTATGCACTGGCCTTGGGCTCTTCATAGAAGAAACCGTCAGCTTGCTGAACGAGATGCCCTTACTTGTAGAGTCAGGATGATTTTTACTGCTTACTGAATACTGTCCAGAACAGAACATAAGCCAACCTGGGTCTTTGGATCCTAGGAGTTGGCCTTCAACTCTGGGGCGTCACGCGTGTGCAGGGACAAAACATGAAAGCGGAGACTGCAAAGTACTGGAGGTGCTGCCCTGCAGCTGAGGGGTGTGTACAGGTGTATGAGGCTGTAGATGAGGTTAACTAGGGCAGGAGGGTTGGTTCATCCTGAGGTGACACAGACACACAGACACAAACATCTTAGACGCTGAAGCCTCTGTAGCCCATGGAAGGCAGACCAAGAAGTGCCCGTACATTTTATTCTTTTACAAACTTAACACATTGAGCGCTATTTTAGCTTAATTAACGAATTAGTGTATTTCAGTTAAAGATATTAAAATTACTGTCACATGCAACAGTCGGTCATTAGCACATCATTTTCTTCTTTCATTCTGTGTAGCCTCCCTCCTCCCCACCCCCCACCCCCACAGTGCCTTATATATTGCATGAAAGAGGCCACACAGAACAAGGGGTCAGATCCACAGATCCACAGGAGAAGAGCCTGTGTAGACGGTGTAGGAAAAGAAGTAGAGGGGCGCAGTTGATCATCACTGCACACACTCACTGGTGCAGGTATGTGCACATGCGTGCACACACACACACACACACACACACACACAGAGGCACACATCTTCAGAAAAGCATACACAAGTGTCCCCTTTATAGCAAGGAGAGCTCAGGAGACACCACGCCTTCAGAGCTGACTCACAAGCAAGGCTGGACGCAGCTCAAGTATGGCTGGCTTAGTTCACACTCTGTTCTCCTTAGAAAATATTTTATTACTTATTCTGTATGTGCAGATGAAGCAGTCTGAGCGTAGAGGCCGGAGGACAGCTTGTAGGAGTCGGGAGTCTGCTCTCTTCTACTGCCATGTGGTTTCTGGGGATGGTACTGAGGTTGCTGGGAGTTGGCAGCCAGCGAGAGTGCCTTGTGCTCACTGAGCTACCTTGCCACCCTACTCTTTATTCTTATTCAGATAATGCTGGTAAGCAGTTGTCAGACAACGTGCGGATGAGACTGAACACGATCCCTGTATTCCCCCTTAGAAGCCAAGGGTATTGGTCCACAGTGTGCCTCGATTTCATGCCTTTGGGAATGTGCTTCCTCATACACACGTCCACAAATGCTGTAGAATCATGTAATGTCTATTAAAACCAGAGCTCTAAAGGATTATATACCTATTCACAGACAGCACCAAACATTGGCATGTACCTCATCTGCATGAATGAGTCTTCCATTCCGTATTTGCAAATTCATCTACTAAATAACAACGTATCTGTGACTTCTGAAATCAATATAAGGCATTTCAGTGGTCAGTCTTGGGTGAGGTCATGTGGTGCTGAAGTGCATCATGTGATACTACCTTCTCACAGCTCTCAATCTATGGATGGACCAGTTCAATCTGTTTAGTGGAACATCTTCACTGACGACTTCATTGCTTAAAATGTCCTCAGATCACAGAGCTATAATGCTGTCTATTATTCATAAACCCAAGAAAGCTATTATTAGCGTTCTGTCTAGGCTCCGCCCCACAGTTACCTGGCAACAGCCAGGTGTGCCTGACTCACTATAAAAGGGGCTGCTTGCCCCCTCCGCTCTCTTGCCTTCTTGCTCCCACTCTGTCCTCTCATCCCACTCCCCTTCTCTCCCCATTCTCCTCATCTCTCTCTCCATGTGCTCATGGCCAGCCTCTACTCCTCTCTTCTCTTCTCTTCTCTTCTCTTCTCTTCTCTTCTCTTCTCTTCTCTTCTCTTCTCTTCTCTTCTCTTCTCTTCTCTTCTCTTCTCTTCTCCTCTCCTCTCCTCTCCTCTTCTCTCTCTCTCTCTCTCTCTCTCTCTCGCTCTCTCTCTCTCTCTCTCTCTCTCGCTCTCTCTCTCCCTTTCTCTGACACTACTACCCTTTCAACTCCCCTCCCCATGCCCTGAATAAACTCTATTCTATACTATACTGTCCTGTGGCTGGTCCCTCGGGGGGAAGGGATAACTCAGCGTGGGCCTGAGGAGCACCCCTTCCCCCACAGCTTACCTCACCTCCACCAAATATAGTCCTTCTCTCTTTGTTTTTATAAAACACAACAGCTATAATGTACTTTAGAAAGAATGTATGAGTGTCGTCGGCAAAGTTTTACTCATCTCAAAGTCATGATCCTTTGCTCAATGTTGGTGCCCAAGTCTCATCAGATAAGGTGTCGTTGAGCAGAAGTAGAACTAAAAAGAGCTATAGGCTGATGGGATAAACTTAGAAAGCCTAAGCCCTGTGTCTCCTCTAGGGACAATCGTCCAGATTTTGCCGATTAGAATTCACTGTGATTTGCTATAACCATACAGTGAGTATTGAAAATCACCTTGTTTGTGCAGTACAAACCACGAGCTACTCTTTGAGACATGAAGAAGTTCATCACAGAACCAATCCCCTCCATTGCTTCTGGCCAGGAGTTTGAGCTGACTGCTCTGTAAACAGAGAGGAAGCACCTGCCTCCCTGGCCATCCCAGCACAGCAATTCTGACATCACTGGGGCTCATGTTAGGCAGGTGTTCTACCTCCTGCACAGCTGTCTGTCTGTCTTAAGCTGAAGGTGAACAGACAGAATCCAGGGCATTATTATGAACATTTAAATTATGCTGAGTATGGCCTCCAAACTGCCCACATTCCTCACCAGACCCTTGCAGGGTGCTCAAGTCTGCACTAAGTTGGGACAGTTTACTCCATTCAGCACATTATAGCCACAAGTCAGGGATTCCTACATTCTGTGGATGAAGTTGGCGGGAGTATAGTTTGTGTCAGGGTCGATCTAATACTGACAGCCAGTATTCTTTCCTGTGCTGCCTCTGAGTCATCTGACCAGTTCATTCCGGTCCACGTTGAAATGCTAGTGTCCCTTTAATCTGCTCAAGTTAATGAATTCATAAATGGATGTCCTGGGATAGAAGCAACACGGTCTGAGTGAGTGTCCCTCTAAGATCTGCAAAGACCCTGGAGCTAATGGGCAGTGAGGCCCGGCTGGTTTGGGCAGTGGGAACTTGTAAACATTGCAGAAGGAATTGAAAAGAAAGAAAGAAAGAAAGAAAGAAAGAAAGAAAGAAAGAAAGAAAGAAAGAAAGAAAGAAAGAAGAAAAAAGAAAAAGAAAAAAAACGAACACAAGTGAAGTGTTCAGAGTCTCTAATTTCAGGAAGGGATTTGGAGGCTGCTCAAAGCTGAGGACGCTGGGAGGTAATTGTCTCGGATGGGGGGAACCACCAGGCTACTGCAGGGTGGGAGCTTCAAGTTTGAGCCTGCAGGGCTCCATCCAGTCTCTAAGCACAGCCCCTGCCCCCCAAGCTTCAGCCCCCGCAAACAAACAAGGAATGAAAATGAAAAGGAACGTGCTCATTTCCATCCTTGCAACAACAACAGAAGGAAGAGCTCTGGTTTACTTCTGCCTGAGGGTTCCGGAGTCTTTGTAAATCGAGCCTGACTGGCTGTGTCACATGTCACCTCCCCCACCCTGCTGGAATGCACACCCAGGATGAGGAATTCCGGTGCACATCCACCTGAAGGTGCACCTGAGAGGGGCAAAGGGCAAAGTAAACACAAGTAATTGCAAGGTGAACTCTCACCCAGGGTTTCAGGGGCCTTTGCAGCCTCAAGACTACCTTGGTTATTTTAATTCTTCTCATGCAAGCAACTAAGGATTTTTTTTTTCCTCTTTCACTTAAGTTTGCTGATCAAACAGCAAATTGAAGAAGCAATTATGCTGATGAACAATACAATTACAGACATCAGATGTTTTAGGATAGGGATGAATGATAGGCCATTTCTCCTCACTTGCTATTTTACCAAACTCCAGAAAGGTGTGGTTTCAATGAATTATAAAGCAGTTATGTAATTGTTGAAGACAGATCCATTACCTGGCGGTTTGAGCCTGTTCCAGTGACGCTTTAATAGGCGTACCTATTTAAGCACTTCAGATGGCCAATATAAAAGTGTTAACATACACATGTGTATATTTTTAACTTTGAGGAGGTCTTTCGTCTCTTTTCAAAACCTAGAATTAATTTGCTATCGTCTTCCCTACTTCCGATAGAAGTAAAAATGTAAGCAAACAAACATTTTCATAGAAGCCCTGACTTGGCTTTTACAGGGAGCAGAGTTGAGGAAGATCCGCACCCTCAGTCACCCTCTGGGGAAAGGAAAAAAAAAAAAAAAAAAAACAAAAAACTACAAAAGCAAGCACCTGGTGCGGCAAGATTTCACGCAAGCCCTGCCTGAAGCTACAAATCAATTTATTAGATCTCTGGCAACATGTTCTTAAAATAAACTTTACAGCCTCCGGGGCCTCTGTTCAACCCAAAGCCTAATTCCTTGTGTGGCGCCAGAGCCAGACAGCTCCCCCACCCCAAAGAGATCGGAGGGGAGGGAGGGCGTGGCCCACCACCTCCGGTTTAGGGCTTCAAACCTGATTTCCTAGTGAGGTGAGGCTTCAAATTACCTCAACGTGACAGTACCACACGCACCACGATAAGGTGCGCCCTCCCTGTCCACAGGCATTGTGGACCAACTGTGTTTTTCCGCCTCTTTCCTTATCAGTTTCGACGGTGGGGGTGGAAGGTTTGGTTGAGATGGAGCAGAAAAGCCGTTCTTCAATCAGAACACACTTGCTGAGTCTTAGTTCATAGAATGAACTAAAAGGATTCTTCTCAGAGGTCATTATTGTTTAAGTTGGTGGTGCTGACTGAACCTGGAGTTGTTCGTGTGTTCTCAGCTCTGGGTACTTGGCAGAACAATTAAGATTCTGAAGTTTGGGGGGGGTGTCTCTCATTTTTAAAATTATAATGATTCAGTCATATTAGCTGTACAAATGAATGGGCAACACTGGATCTCTGCATGCACGGCTGCCTCGAGTCCCACCCCCACGCCTGTCTCCAGGGTCATCTTCAATCCTCTCTTTCCCACTCACTGCCCTGCCTCCTAATGGTCCATCTTCCCTTTCCAGGCTTTCTCTCTCTCTCTCTCTCTCTCTCTCTCTCTCTCTCTCTCTCTCTCTCTCACTCTCTCAAGCTATAAACTTTACGTTTCTATAATTAAACAGAAAATAATGTATGGGATCATGCATGGTTATCCAGCTAGTGCATCCGTGGGAATTAACAGAGCCTGGCCAATGACTTCTTCCAAGGAAGGAGAGACAGAAAGAAGGAATGCCTCCAGTCAGGGCAGAGATAGAGAACCTGGGCTGCACAGGCTTTGGGTCACAGGTCAGTACCTTGTTCCTTTTCATTTATTTCAGATTAGCTTGGCAAAGGGAGCCTGGCTGCTTAACCTGCAGGAGTATTTAATTAGTCAAACCTTTTAGTAACTGGTCTGATCCCATAAGTTAGGCAAGCAATACAATGGAGTTGTATGGTGATGCATGTTTCCACTGCGCACTAAGGCTCAGCTGATTCCTTACCTATTTAGCTGGGAAGAGGGGTGGGGGAGGGGAAAGAGGATGGGAGAAAGAGAAGAAGAAAGGAGAGAGAACAAAGTAGTAGAAGAAGAAATTGAAGTAACCTATTTATCCTCTATGTAATTAGCAAGTGTCCACGGTCTACACTTCCTTGACAAGCATGTTTTAAGAGAGGCAACTGCTGTCTTTCTAAAACACCAAGATTTAGTGTTGCATTTGAAAAATAATTTATAGCTTGGATCCAATTGCTTTCCAGCTAAAAAAATTATTTTTTCCAGTTAGAAAAAGGTTTTATATGTATTTTTACCACTCTTAGATGTTAAGGAACCGTGTCTTATACACAGGGGAAAATGTGTTATACCAGGAAGAAGTAGTATAAGGTTAGCCATGATCAGGCCTCCCTATAAACCTTCAATGGCATTCTGGGATAAAATCTAGACATTGCCAACAAGTCATGAAACTAATTTCCTTAAGTATTACAGTGACGTGGTGACAAACTGAGCTCTCCAATTGCAGGTCACAGTGTTATTTGTTCTGTATTCTCAAGGCTTTGCTAAGTCACATTCATAGTTCTTGGGGTGTGGCGTTACCTCAGTCCTTTAGAAAACATTGCTAAGGAATGCAACCCAAGCATCCATTTGATCTGAGCAATCAAAGGAAACCGAGGATGGACTTCCTGGGAAAATTTGACTTTGGTATCCACCTGGTAGAAAATGAAGTCACAGGATGAACACAGCCGAGCATTGACACACGCTATTCAGCTTTCCAGGACTTCTTGTAGCCAAAAGGATAAATACTACATGTTCAATGCATGCATGCACTTGAGTGCACACACACACACACACACACACACACACACACACACACACGTCCATACATATGCACACAAGTATGCTCACATGCAGGCACATAGACATATGTACATATACCCACATACATCCACATACATGCACATTTTCATTTTTCCTAGATGGCTCAGCAGTGAAGATGCTGTCTGTTCTTGCAGAGGACCAAGGTTTGGTTGCTAGCACCCACTCTCATGGCACCTCACAACCATCTGTAACTCCAGTTGCAGGGGATCTGACACCCTCCTCTAGCCTCCAAGGGCATCACACACACATACAGGCAAAATATCCAATCACAGAAAAACAAACAAACAAACAAAAGCACAGAACAGAGTCCCTGTTTGTGATCCTCTAGTAGGGGGCATTTTCTTTTTTTTTAATTTTGGAATCCATATTTTGTGGCCCTTAATTTACACAGTGTGTGGTGTGTGTGTGTGTGTGTGTGTGTGTGTGTGTGTGCGTGTGTTTGTGTGTATGTGTGTTTGTGTGTGTGTGTTTGTTTGTGTGTGTGTGTTT
>NC_034593.1:46702983-46740238 GCF_900095145.1 Mus pahari
TGTGTGTGTGTGTGTGTGTGTGTTGGGGTTGCTCCCCCACCTGCTTTGACGAGGAGGGATATATACAGGATTAAACAGTATAAATGGAGTCTACCGAAGAAGTACCCAGGGGCTCTGAGTCATGACTGTGTCTTGAAGGCCTACAAGGAAGGCATTCCGTTTGCTAAGTGATCATTAACTTGCCACTAAGTATTCCTTGGCACACCTGGCTCCAGTATGGACCAAGACCAGGGCAGAGGGTCCTGCATATCTGTCACATCCTTTTCACGTGTCACATTTGACGCCAACAGGTAGGATTGAATTTCTGTACTGTCCTGTACTGAAGGAGAAGGAGAAGGAGGGCTGCACCAGCGATCTTCCCACCCCCCCACCCCCCCCACCCCCGTGCCTCCTGACTGCGGATGCAACATGGTAGGATGCCAAGGAAAATGAGTTCAAACACATACAGCTGACTCCTGGTATACTTGTCCTGTAGAGGGCACATTGAGTACTGGAAACACATACTTTGATTTTTGTGACTTAACAGTATTATTTTATTATTATTATTATTATTATTATTATTTGGTTTTTCAAGACAGGATTTCTCTGTGTAGCCCTGGCTGTCCTGGAATTCACTCTGTAGACCAGGCTGGCCTCGAACTCGGAAATCCGTCAGCCTCTGCCTCCCAAGTGCTGGGATTAAAGGCGTGCGCCACCACTGTCCGGCTAGTATTTATTATTATTAATCAAAATTGGGATGGGTTTTCAATGGAGACAGGGATCAGGATTTCCTCCAGCATAAAGACAAAACAAAAACAAAGATAGCCACAGCTGCCCCAGTGGAGAGCAGGCCACATTAGCCCCTGGTTTTCAGTTCAGTCTTAAATGTACTCCCATGGACATTTGAACCCTATGATCTCTCGGACGGGGTGAAGGATTTGCAGGCGTACTAAAAGAATGTTTCTACAACAAGAAAACCACCAGCGCGGGAAGCATGAGCTAAGCTGGGTTCTCGGAAGAGGATAAAACACTGACTAACAGACACAGGTTCTGAAAGCCCATTGTCCACAGGCCTGTAGTTACTTCTCACCGATCAGCCACTGCCTCCCAGGAGAACAGCCACAGACAACGTTGTGCCTAGCATCTCTTCAGAAAGATTTATTTATTCTTATTTGTGTGTGTGTGTGTGTGTGTGTGTGTGTGTGTGTGTGTGTGTGTGAGTGAGAGAGAGAGAGAGAGAGAGAGAGAGAGCACACCTGTATGCTAATGTGTACCTGTGTACCACATGCATGTCATTGCTGTAGAGGCCAGAAGAGGGCGCTGGGTCCCCTGAAACTGGAGTTACAGATGGTAGTGAGCTGCAGGGTAGGTGCTGAGAACCGAAACAAGATATCACTGAGCCGGGCCCCATTCAGCTCCAGGTGCTTAGAGGAGACAGAAATGACATTTCGAATTCACACCTCAGCTGGATTTTGTAATGAAGTTTGTTTGGTTTCAGACGCAGGGACAAAGGGCTGAGGTGCATATTTTCCATACCAAAAGCAGACCTAGCTTTCAGGTTCTCCTAGCGTCCTTCAGTCCCTACCTGTTACAGGGCATGGCTGGCCTATCACTCTCTCTACCCTGAACTTCAGCCCTTCCCCAGAAGCTCTTTGCTATATAATTCAGACATTTCTGGGTTCCTCCTCCTCCTCCTCCTCCTCCTCCTCCTCCTCCTCCTCCTCCTCCTCTTGCCCCTCCTCCTCCTGCTCTTTCCCCTCCTCCTCCTCCCCCTCCTCCTCCTCCTGCTCTTCCTCCTCCTCTTCCTCCTCCTCTTGCCCCTCCTCCTCCTGCTCTTCCTCCTCCTTGTCATCCCCCTCTTCCTCCTCCTCGTCATCCTCCTCCTCCTCCTCCCTTTTCCTTCTCTCTGGTGAGTGCTCCCTCTCTCTTTCTCTTCCTCCTCACCTCTTTCTCCCTCCGCACAGCAACTTCCCTGGTCTCTTTCCTGGGGGCCAGTCAACTCACCTGCCTAAGAACAGCTTCCCAATAAACCTGAATATATATATATATATATAAAACTCTGGCTTGAATTGGCTCATTTTACTGGTGGAGAAAAACAACTTCTCAGCATTGACATGTTGTGCTGGGAAATGCCACTTTAGGGCAATATATGTATAAGATACATGTATAGGGCAATAGATATGTATATAATACATACACATATAACAATACATACACATACACATAGGTATAATGTCCAACTTTATGCCCCCAAGAAATTGAAACTAATAGTTGCCTAAGAGACAACACACACTCAGAAATCCATCAATGCCCTTGAAAAAACAGTACAGAATTTAGGAATTTCAAGATTCACAGGAAATCTTTATGGTATGTCTCTTACGTTATTGTTGGTAAAGAAAATCGCTATGATCCTGTATCCTTTTCTTGGGGTGTGGGGACAGGGTGGATGTCAGTTGGGACCCGGGGCTTTGGTGGAATCTATGCACGCTGGAGTAAGATCTGGGCAAAGGCAGCTGGGTTGAGCTGCCTTCATGTGCAGGCAGGGGCTGAGTCAAAAGATTCCCTGGTGAATAGTGGAGGGGTGAGGCAGAGAAAAGCAGGGTCAGAGGCTCTCTACTTTGCATTTCCTGGGACGGCCTACCACATCATCCTCACTACTGAGGAGACTAGCAAGGAGACTCTCTCACTCATCTTCCTCCAGAAAGAACCAATAATAAAGGGGCAAGCTTCTAAAGAGACATCAGGAATAAGACTTTCCTAAAAACTTAGCGCAGCATCCAAGAGCACAGTTATCTTAAAAAGTGGCAGCATACAATGGTGGCTCTTCGCAATTAACATCTTAATTATCTGCAGGAGTTGGTGGTGCCCAGAGCGCCAGCCATGGTCTACTGTATCCTTTCATCACAGCGGGTGTTGCAACGATGCAGAGAACAGAATATAGAATGATCCTTTTGTTTCTTTATGAGGAAAAGTGGTTGGGGATGGGAACTGAAGATTCCCTGTTTTGTTCTTGAGTAGGACAGAATGCATGATCATTGGCTTTGCCTCATGGCTTCAGTCAATAGTCTCAGTAAACAATTACACTTCGGTTTATTCTGGAGCCACCAATCCCCAGTCCTCACATTGTTAGGCTCACATTGTGAAATGGGAATATCTAAAATCCTACTGGCTTTAACCCATTTTATCCTTCACTTATAAATCTTTAATGTTGATGAGATGAGGTCATGTAGCTCCAGACCAGGAAAATACGATATATAATTAAATAGTCTTTTAAATAATTTATAGACTAAATATTTAAGCAAACTTATTTATACCATTACAACTGGACTCACTTGTATAAAAGCACTGGTAAAGACCCTAGAATAGGTGATTATAGTTCAACCTGAGTGCTCTGTTAGCATTTGTGTAAGACAGGTCCATTGCGATACTTCATGACTATTTTGGCTTTGGGCTGCCCACCAGGTGTAGAAGGAAGAGGGAGTGATGGTCTGCCTTATTTTTGTGTTTGCTGTCTATTGCTGTGACAAAATACCAAATCAGCTGACAGGAGGAAAGACTTTATCTTAGCTCGTGGTTTTAGGGGGTTCAGATCATGGCTGAGAAGCAGAAGAAAATGAAAGCGAAAGGGAAGAGTGCAGAGTCTAACTTTGGTCCCCAGCGTCCACACTGAATGACTTCCAACTGCCTTGAATTGCAGCTCCAAGGGATTCAGCGCCCTCTTCTGGCCTCTGTGGGCATCTGCACTCACATGCACATACCCTCTCACAGACATCCAAGTATTCTTAATCACATATAATTAAAAGTAAGTCTTTAAAGGTTTTCATGTTTTAATATCTATCTTAGTTAGGGTTACTACTGCGGTGAAGAAACACAATGACCAAAGAAATCTGGGCTGGAAACAGTTTATTCAGTTTATGCCACCATACTGCATTTCATTGTCAAAGGAAGTTAGCACAGGACCTTACATTGGACAGGGGACCTGGAGTCATGAATTGATGCAAAAGCCATGGAGGGATACTCCTTACTGGCTTGTTTCTCATGGCTTGCTCAGCCTGCTTTCTTATTGAATCCAGGACCATCCGACCAGGAATGGTGCAACCCACAAGGGACTGGGCCCTTCCATTTCAATCACTGATTAAGAAAAGGACCTATATGCTTGCCTATAGCTTGAACTTCTGGAGACATTTTCTTAATTGTGGTTCCTTCCTCTCAGATGACTTTAGCTTGTGTCTAGTTGGCATAAAACTAGCCAGCACAATAATATCCTATTTGATTATATTAGAAATTTTTACACAACAGTGAAAATGATGATGATAATACTCGTCAAGGCTGCCACTGCCTAGACTTCTCCACTTTGCTGAGTTCAGTGTGGACTAGACACTGCCAAGGGCTGCCATGTGACATTTCCACATCCTCATGTGAACACACCAAGGTAGACAGAGTCATGGAGCCTGTTTTCCAGTGAGGAAACTGGGCTCCACCAGCTCCCCCTACTTAGTGTGGGGCAGCCATCTAATGTTGGCCCTGAAGAGTCCCTTGCCTGAGAATCTGAGTTTGTAAGAGCGGGACACCACTCTCCTTCAGATTTCTTCCATGCTCCCTGGAAATCTCACGTCAGTGTCCACCGTGCGCCCTCCTACATGGTACCCCCTGGCATCTGTCTCAGGAGCTCCATGCTCCAGCTCACCTCACCGTCTCTCCTCTTTCTGCAGGGACTGCAACCTTTCCACTCATCTCAGCTGGAGACCGAGCAGGAACGCCCATCCCCACAGCAAGTGTGTCAGCCCAGGTGTCTAGGCACCAGGATCTCTCAATACCCCAAACTAAATCTGCATTATCCCTCTGCTTTTAGCCATCTCTTGTGCTCCGTGTTATAGAGAATAAAAACGCTGCTGCTTCCCTTTTAGCCACTAGAGCTGAACCCCAGGAGTCACGCCGACTTCTCTCTAATTCACGATACCCATTATCTAATCAACTCCTAAGTCCTAAACATACCTGGAATTCCTTCTCCTTTTCTCCTCTGCTAAAGCAACGTGCATATTTCAGCCCCATGTAATTTCTCTACCTGCCCCCTACTTCACTCTTCTCCCTTATCCATCTTCCACGTGCCCTGGCGACGTCTCTCCAAATATCAGCTAACATATTATTCATTTACAACCCCTTCTTGACACCCCACTGACTAGAGAAGGAGATGCATGGAGCTCCCCTAACCTTCCAACCCCTGCTTCTCAGGTACCTCCATGTAAACTATACCAAAGTACCCTGGTCCTGGAACATGATGAGGCCTCTCCAGCATCCCTTCAACAGGAATCAATACTTAGTGACTGCCTAGTGCTCACCAAACACTGACGGGAGTAGTTTCCCTCATTGCTCTGTCCCCTTTTCTAAAAATTTCTTGAGTCGTTTAGTTTAAATTTACTATTTGTTCCAACTTTCAAATTAAGAGTCCTGAACAGGTTTGCATGCTGCACATCAAAACAAAGATTATAAACCAATTCATCTCCAACAGCCTGTGTTTTGTCATAGACATTGAATAGAAATGTTCTAATATGGTTCCCCACTCTCTCTTACATGTCTTCGATGGAGGGTTTTAATCACACAGATTAAAATAATGAATGTGGTCTGTGCCCAGAGCTGATACTGTGCTACAGCGCTCCATACCTGCCTTAGTCAGGATTTCTATTCCTGCAGAAACATCATGACCAAGAAGCAGTTAGGGAGGAAAGGGTTTATTCAGCTTACACTTCCATACTGCTGTTCATCACCAAGGAAGTCAGGACTGGAACTCAAACAGGGCAGGAAGCAGGAGCTGATGCAGAGGCCATGGAGGGATGTTCTTTATTGTTTCCCCTGGCTTGCTCAGCTTGCTCTCTTATAGAACCCAAGACTACCAGCCCAGAGATGGCACCACCCACAAGGGAACCTCCCTCCTTGATCACTAATTGAGAAAATGCCTTACAGCTGGATCTCATGGAGGCATTTCCCCAACTGAAGCTCCTTTCTCTGTGATAACTCCAGCTGTGTCAAGTTGACACAAAACTAGCCAGTACAATACCCAAATACCGCCAGAAGAGAGCTGGTCTTCCAGGAGTGCTGACACACCTTTAAAGATAGGTAAGACCACCACTTCTGTTCAAATTCCTGGTCCAAGAGGGTCCCGCCCAGAGCCATCAGGACACAGGAACCAAGAAACAGCTGGGGACAGGAGCCTTATGGTCTGTCTCTGTCTGCACCCCAGAGCTGACCCTGTGCCACAGCTCTCCATATACAGATTCCTCCGGAGAGAACTGGTCTCCCAGGAATACTGACACACAGGTTTGCAAGCCACAGTCAGAGATAGCAATACCAGCTAACACCAGAGATAACCAGATGGCAAGAGGAAGGGCAAGAACATAAGCAACAGAAACCAAGGCTACTTGGCGTCATGAAACCCAGTCCACCACAGTGATCCCTGGATACCCCAAAACACAAGAAAAGCAAGACTCTGATTTAAAAATCACATCTCATGATGATGACAGAGGACTTTAAGAAGGACATAAATTACTCCCTTAAAGAAATAAAAGAGAACGCAGATAAAACAGGCAGAAGCCCTTAAAGAGGAAACACATAAATCCCTTAAAGAATTACAGGAAAACACATTCAAACAGGTGAAGAAATTGAACAACACCATTCAGGATCTAAAAATGGAAACAGAAACAATAAAGAAATCACAAAGGGAGATAGCCCTGGAGAAGAAAACCTAGGAAAGAAGTCAGGACTCATAGATGCAAGCATCACCAACAGAATACGGGAGATAGAAGAGAGAATCTCAGGTGCAAAAGATACCATAGAAACTATCGACACAACAGTCAAGGAAAATGCAAAAAACCAAAAAGCTCCGAATCCTAAACATCCAGGAAATCCAGGACACAAAGACCAAACCTAAGGATAATAGGTGTAGAAGAGAGCGAAGATTCCCAACTTAAAGGATCAGTAAATATCTTCAACAAAATTATAGAAGAAAACTTCCCTAACCTAAAGAAAGAGATGCCCATGAACATACAAGAAGCCTACAGAACTCCAAATAGACTGGACCAAAAAAGAAAATTCCTCCCATCACATAATAGTCAAACACCAAATGCACAAAACAAAGAAAGAATATTAAAAGCAGTAAGGGGAAAAGGTCAAGTAACATATATAGGCAGTCCCATCAGAAGTACACCTGACTTCTCACCAGAGACTATGAAAGCTAGAAATTCCGGGCAGATTTCATACACAAATAAGAGAACACAAATGCCAACCCAGGCTACTATACCCAGAAAAACTCTCAATTACCATAGATGGAGAAAACAAAGTATACCATGACAAAACCAAATTTACACAATATCTTTCCACAAATCCAGCCCTACAAAAGATGATAGATGGAAAGCACCAGCACAAGGAAGGAAACTACACCCTAGAAAAAGCAAGAAAGTCATCTTCTTTCAACAAACCTAAAAGAAGACAGCCACACAAATATAATTTCACCTCTGATGACAAAAATAACACAAAGCAACAATCACTTCTCCTTAATATCTCTTAACATCAATGGTCTCAATTCCCCAATAAAAAGACATAGACTAACAGACTGGATATGTGAACAGGACCCAGCATTTTGCTGCATACAGGAAACACACCTCAGTATCAAAGACAGACACTACCTTAGAGTAAAAGGCTGGAAAACAATTTTCTAAGCAAAGGGTCCCAAGAAACAAGCTGGAGTAGCCATTCTAATATTGGATAAAATCAACTTTCAACCAAAAGTTATCAAAAAGGATAAGGAAGGACATTTCATACTCATCAAAGGAAAAATCTACCAAGAAAAACACTCAATTCTGAACATCTATGCTCCAAATGCAAGGACACCCAACATTCATAAAAGAAACTTTACTAAAGCTCAAAGCACACATTGCACCTCACACAATATAGTGGGGGACTTCAACACCCCACTCTCAGCAATGGACAGATCCTGGAAACAGAAACTACAGAGACACAGTGAAACTAACAGAACTTATGAAACAAATGGATTTAACAAATATCTATAGAACATTTCTTTCTAAAGCAAAAGCTAAAATTTATATTTTGAAAAAATTAATGTTTAAAATTTAATTACATTTCAAAAATTAATGTTTAAAAATATTTTTAAACATTAAAATGGTTTGGAGAAAATTCTAATATGTGAGCATGTAAACAAAGAGAGAATGTATAATATAAATTAATTTTTCTATGTATTTCCTTATGTTTCGGGCTCAGAAAAAAAAATCTGACATCTATTGAAAATATCTCCATATCATTGTCTGCATCCAAATAAATTATTTTACGTCTATAAAAAAGAAGTTAAATAAAATAACATATCATAATGAACGCATACATGAATCACATGTATTTTACACTTCTAGCATTCATACATTTGCAGACTTTCTTAAGTTCCTGATTATTCGAAAGTGGTGCTCATTACTTGTTTTATTTCTTTATTTGCCACCTTAATTATGTAATGTTTAATAAGGAGGTGTGCCAGAATGGAAGAAACAAGAATGAAGGAGACGGATGGGCCCAGACATGCGTGCCACATTCAGAACTCCCATGGGAGGGGAACACACACAGGCCTCTGTGGCGGATGGCAAATATTTTTGAAGGAAAATGTGTTGAAGCCAAGACTTTAAAGCAAAGCAGAGAAAACAGTGAAGGCCTTTGAACCTGAGAGAGAGAGAGAGAGAGAGAGAGAGAGAGAGAGAGAGAGAGAGAGAGAGAGCAAGCAGATGCCACTGACAAATTCGTGGTGGGAGAAAACAGAAGCAAGGAGAGAACTCGGGAAGCAGAAGCAGAACAGACAGCTTGTCAATGAGTTACAGCAATGAGTTACAGGCCTGTGTAACCCCATTGTCCTTACTGGAGAGTGGGATTTTTTACTGAAGTACAGGGTATTTGTTATCCTCCATATGAATGTTTCCCTGATGAGTTACATGATTCATTTTAACTGGGATTAACCAGTGATTCTTGCCTTCCTAATAGGGGAGAGTTAACCAGAAACCTGTGGTTTGTCTTCTCCCATAAACCTCATGCTCAAAACCGCCTCGGCACATAAGACTTAGGTAATGCATCTGACAACGGATAGACAGAACCCTGTCTTAAACACCTTAGCACGGCAGCCCCTCCCCACCCCCTCTCTTCCTCCTCTTCATCTCCCCCCTCTTCCTCCCTTTGCCCTCCCTTTCTCTGCATATGTGTGTTAGTACATGCGTGCGAATATTGAAAATGCTCATTGCAAACCCTCACAGATATTTCACATGCTGAAATGACATACAATTCTATAATAAAATATATTTACTGTTTCTAGCTTTTCAAAACCTATTGCCTGATTTTAGAGAGATCCTGCTAAAAGACCAGTTAATAAAATCCTTTTTCAGGCATCCAGTTTTAAGTTATTTACTTTACTTTTGAAACAACCCTGTAGCGTCCGTCCCAAGGGCAGACAATGCACCAGTTAGAGCCACTTGCTTAAAAACTCCTTCAAAATAGGTTACTTTCTAGTTAAAAATTATCTTTCAAGGTCTGAGGTAGCTTATACCATTGAATGAAAATCAATGGCAGACAAAAGCTTTAGTGAATTGAGAGAGAAATCAGGCCTAGTGTGGAGTGGCCAGGGACAGTCAAGACCCTGAGTGGTCTGACACTCGAAGGCTCTGGCATCTGGCATCCTTAGTAGTCAGTCTTCCACTGACCGCTGTCTGTCCTGGAACTGTGGGGAACAGCTTTCACCCCACAGTGCATCTCTGGCTGTAAGAAGTCAGGTGGACTAACTGCCACCACTCCTCCAGTCACCTGGGGCTCTGGTTCAGGTGGTGCTCAGAGAGGAGCCGGGGTTCTCAAAGCTGTTCACAGGTTTTCCTGACAGGAGAATCGTCAGATAACAGCTTCACTTTTTGACATGAGACCTGCTCTTGTCTGTGACTAACCCCTTCATCCTGGGCTCATCATTGATGCAGCAAAGCTCTATAGCAACAGGCATTTAAGTTCCTCCAAGTCATTCCCCGAGTGGGTATTTTAAGGAGAACTTGCTGTGATTTCCTGTTGTGAGGATCAGTAATTGCTGTTTTGATAAATGATTTTTTTTTTTAAAAGTAAGACTAAAAGCTGACAATGAAATGACAGAGGAGCGGTTATCCCTGTCATAGCTGTCATCAGAGAGAAGCATCAGAGGGCACAGGTATTTCCTCCCTGGCAGACATCACTGGATATACTGTGGCTCTGGGTCTCTGGCCGGTCATCCACCTCCAGCCGTGTGACTGCTAAAGTAAGAGAACATTTGTAATTTGTAATGTAAGGCTTGATACACACTAGGGTGACACTGGCATATGCATGAAGGTGACTCTCATTTCTAAATAGGTCAGTACAGTGTGAATATAGAAATCTTCACAGGAGGGAAGGTAATGACGGTGCCTCTCTCGGAATGTGTTAATCCATGTGACCAATGACTAGATGAAACAGAGTCAGATCTGAGTCCCGAGGTTCCCTAGCACGGGTCGGTAGCTACTTCTAAATATGTGCAGTGTTCTCCACCCTAAGATTTTTATTTGCTGTAAATAAAATGTTATTTAATATTAATCCACTACTATATTTGAAGGATTGCTGATTGATGTTGGAATAGCAGTGCCATTCAAATAAAGGCATACATCATTAGTTACCTCCCAATGAAAATCTACCTGAGGCCCTCAACAAAGCTTTGACTGTGAGACTCCTAGGGAATCTGAGAGTCATCACTCACACTGTGGCCAAGAACCAAATACTTTATAGCCAGCTGGGCAGTGGTGATCCACATCTTTAATTCCAGCACTTGGGAGGCAGAGGCAGACCTTTGCGGGTTCAACTCCAGCCTGGTCTACAGAGTGAGTTCCAAGACAGTCAAAGCTACACCAAGACCTTGTAGTTCAACTCTTCCATGCTTCCAATCAGGGCCCATATGTCCGCCTCCTGTGAAACGTGAGCACCCATCATCGCTAGAAACAGTGAAATGGGGTAGCACTGTTTTCAAGGTGAAGCCTCCTTAAGGGACTGGGACGATAGCTTGGGGCGTAGGAGCATTTGCTGAGCAAGCGTGAGGTCCCGAGTTGGAATCCCCAGGACCCCTATAAAATCTGGGTGTGGCTGCACAGATGTCGGGAAGTCCCACGCTTTCTGGGAGAGAGGTGGGGACAGGAGGGTCATTCAGGCTTTCTGGTCAGTGGCTTAGCCCAGGTTCAGAGGAAGACCCTGCTATAGAGAAATAAGGCAGTGGGAAGAGCAAGACGTCAAAGTGTCCTAAGGCCTCTGCCTGCACACACCAAAAAACAAAACACGGCACCTCCTGGAAACCAAGTCATCTTGTCTGACTTGCCCTGTGCATGGCTTCTCCTAGCAACATAACTGATGCGGGTCTGCTCCCTAGTGTGAACCACTGCTTTGGGGTAAATTTACACAGTCAGTCCATTTACTGGTTTTCCACAACTTTAGTTTGGTAACTAGTTTGGTTTTTGGCTGGAGGGTAAAAGACAATTTTTTTTAAACCAATAATTGAACATTAAAAACACTTTAATATAAGACATAAGACATTCTGTCTAATACACAACTTAGGTTTCCAGTTAGAAAAATCAACAGTGTCTCATCTATTTATTTATTTACTAATTGTATGCATGTGTGTGCACACATGTAGGGTAGAGGACAACGTGTGGGAATTGGATTTGAACGTGGAAGTCAGAATTCATGGGAGCTGACTCTTTCCCTCCACTGCGTGGGTCCTGGGGATCAAACTCAGGTCATGGGGCTTGGCAGCAAGTGGTTTTACCCACTAAACCATCTCACCACACAACACCTAATAGTTTAAGAATAACATTTTAAAACAGTAAAACAAAGGAAAGGAATATGAGCTATCTATCTTTACATGTATATGTGTATATGTATGTATATCTGGCTATCTATCTATCTCTATGTATATATATAGAGATATATATATATATAAAAAATCTATATCTATTTATCTCTATCTATAATTATACTTCTGCTTCAGTCATTCCACTTGCTGTGCACAAATGAGCTAATGACTCTTAACAACTTTTTACTTTAATGCTTTCCTAACACCTTCCATTAGTGGATAGGGAACTCATTTTAGCAGGTAGGTAACAAGAAACTTTTTGACAAAAGGAACTAGTAGGAAGAACCAAGTTGTTGCAGAGAGCAAAGGTTAAGTGTGGTTTCTGGAAAATTACTGCAGTTTTTCCACTGCTGGCAAAAACATACACATGGAGCCTTGTTAGTGCCTTCATGGACACTTCCGATCACCCAAGGGAACACTGCCCCTAAGATCTCTGGGACAGGATGTTCCCCACAGATCAAGTGCTGGGCACTGGTGTCTTTTTTTTACTCCATGGTGCCTCTTAGAAAGTGGCTCTCCTTTCCATCTATTGTCTTTTTGTGTGGATGTAGATATGGGTATGTGTGTGTATACATACACATGGAGCCACACACTGTGTGTGTATGTGGGGGGGGGGTGTGAATGTCTGTGGAGGCCAGAGATCAATGTAGCATGTCTTCCTTGATTGCTGTCTACGTTATTGGTCGAGACAGATTCTCTCACTCAATGTAGAGTTCCCTTGTTCAGCTAGACTGGCTGGCCAGTGAGCCCTGAAACTCTCCCAGTTCTGGGGGTCACAGACATCTGCAGCTTTTAAACTGGGTATTGGGAATCCCACCTGGGACCCTCACTTTGCATGGCAAGGCCACTTTACTGACTGAGTCATGTTCCCAGCCTAATTTTTGAACATCATGTCTCTTTAGATGCCACATTTGAGTCTAGACCTTCAAGACATTGTCCTCTTTATTGGCTGGCATCTGGGCTCTCTCTGTCACCTGCTGTCATCCTCTGTGTAACAATGGTGAGATCAACCAAACAGAAAAACTTTTAGGAGCAATAATGGAAGCTGATTCATCTCCTACCGTATTGCTCCTATCAAATCTCCTTCCGTATTGTCCTCGTCAAAGCTCCTCTCTGATTTTGTCCCCTCAACCGGATAACAGTTGTTAAATCTTTTGTTAATTACTGACACAATTTCCCAGCTACACAATAACCATGCTCAGTATTTCCAAGCCAGCAAGATATGCCCAACCTAACATAACACCCCCAAGCCAGCACAACACCCCCCAAGCTAGCATGTCACCCCAACCCAAGATGTTACCCCCAAGCCAGCACAACACCCCCTAAGCCAACAGGACACCCCAAATCAGCACGACACCCCCAGCCCCCCCGGCAAGCCCTGGGGTTCTCAGATTCATGTGTGACAGTGTTCTCTACCCACCCAGTCTTTGGTCAATAGGGCTCTTCACCACTTCTCTCAGTGAGCATTAGTGACATTTAGAAGGGGCTGTGTATCTGAGGACCTTCCTGACAGGGGTTCCATCTTGCTGATCTTGAATCACCACAGAGCCTAATGAAAGCCTCCTATTGAACAGATCCTTATTAACTATGCATTTAATGCATTGTGAACATAGTGTGTGTTATGATGAGCCACAGGGTTTTAATAACTGCTTCACTATTGGCAGCGATGTCTGTTTGATTACGAGGATCCATGGAGAAGCGAAGTCCAACTAATAATCTGAGACGAGGAACAGAATCCACAAAGCTCTGGCCTGCCTGTCAACCCAGCTCTATTGAATCTTCAAGGGGGCATGATGCTCAGTTGAAAGTTAAAGACAGTGAAGACCTAAATCTGTTACATTTGCTTAAAAGGATCTGAGGGAAGCTTGGGCTTCTTGCTTACTTGAGAATGTTGTTTTACAGGCAGAGGGAACCTGTGCACGCCACACTGCTGTCTCCCACCTCTCATGGTCATCAGAACATGAGGTGGCCCAGGACAGTCCAGGATGGTCCAGGACCTCGAAGCTATGCATAACTCATCAAATGCCAAGGGTTCAGGATCCCCTGCTTTCTAGGAACTATTACACTCACTGTTCATTGGGTCACTTTTCAGTAGTGACATTGTTTTAGGCTCCAATTAATTTCTTAGTTTTTGCTGTACATTGAAGATTATGTTAATTCTTCATATGTGTTTATAGACAAAGAGTGATTGCTTGGCCAAGACTACATCTTTGTGTTAATAACTTTAATTTTGTAATTGTTAATGCTGGTAAGTTGAAGTGGCCAGGCTTGGTGAAAATCCATCAACTGTAGGTTCACTACTCTGTTCAGAATTGTTTCAGTTCATGGTCAGTTTTCTGTCAAGTTCTCTCTCTCTCTCTCTCTCTCTCTCTCTCTCTCTCTCTCTCTCTCTCTCNCCCTCCCTCCCTCCCTCTCTTTCTCTCTCTAGCTTGGTTTGACAATAAATTTTATTTCTACCCTGATTCTTTCCCATAATATGATAAAAGACCCTTTGTCAAACTAGACCACTCATCAAATGCCGGGGTTCACAGACATCAGCCATCATCCAACAATATGCATTTAAAAGGCCATTCATTTATCTGAGAATTGTCTTTAACCATTTACATTTAAAGACATCACCTTTAATTACCATTATTTCCTTGATTTAATGTATATAACAGTTCCTAAGGAAAGTCAGTTAGGCATATATTCTTTTTCTGCTCTGTCACCAAACACATTTTATAAAAGCTAACACAAACTTGTCAAAGACATCCTTAAGTGCTTTTCTTCAGACTTTTATGGGAATCTTGGAACACTGAGGTTAAACATTATTAAGTCTCGACTTTAAATTTAAAGGCAATAAAGAACACTGTGGATTCTCCAGACAATATTTAATCATTCTCCAACACACGTACATACATTAATATTTCCAAGCAAAGATACAGTTGAGAACTGTGAAGAAAAATTAAGCTGTCTGTGTGTGTTTGCGTGTGCGCGCAAGCGTGTGTGTGTGCACATGCATGTGCCAATGTAGGCATGAGCACATGTGGAGGTCAAAGGGCATCCTTGCTTTTCACCTTTACCTCTCTGCTGTTTGCTGCTGTGTAGGTATGTCGGGTTAGCTGGCCTGTGAGCTTTTGGGGACTCCTATGTCTCTGCCTCCCATCTCGCTGTAGGAACGCTGAGATTACAGTTGGACGCTGCCATGCCGGCTCTTATGTGTGTTCCTGATATTCAAACTTAGCTCCTCCTCTTACACACTTAACCCACTAGTTTTCAAAAAGCTTCAGAAGCGTGACCCTTCTCTTCTGAGATATGCAATGATGTTCCCGAATCTTCCATCTTACCTGTACATACAATATGACGGTAGTGAGCCTTGTCCACATGACAAATCACAGTTCAATAAAAGCATTTTCATCTTATCTGAGTGAAGCTATAAACATGTCTCAAAACACGAGGTGCAAATAATAGTTATGTGGGAGGGTGGGAGGGGGGAGCAAGCTGCCTAAAGAAGACGTCAGATATAATTCTTTCTTGTTCTTCTTGCAAGTCTTTCCAAAAAAGTGCCAGACCTTAATGAGACACTCCAGCAACCCAGCATTCCTTCCTCCAGAAGTGGGTACGGGTTCACACCAGCAGAACAGAAAACACACACACACACACACACACACACACACACACACACACACGAGAAATCGCTCATTGAGCACGTTAGTGTCTTTAGGAACTGTCTGTTAAGGTCTTGGACTCCATTTGAATTTTCACTTTTGAATGGTGGTTAGCAGACAGGATCACTTCATAAACAGAAAGAAATATCATTTATAAAACGAGTACACATCTTAACAAATCTACCCCTCCCTACTTTTTAAACAACTGTACTCTATGCAGACTGTGGAGGTCTAACAGAGAGCTGGAAAACTATAGTTACAGCCAAGACTGCTTCACATCGCAGCCACAACTGCCACCACACCTTTAATCCCAGATGACCTTGAACTCAGAGATCTCCCTGTCTTAATCTTCTGGAATTCATAGCCACTATGTCTCAAGATCTCTACGTCAAGATCCAGGTCAGAAACTTCTATCTCCCAGCCTCCAAATTAGAATCACTGGTGAGCCTTCCAATTCTGGATTGTGGTTCATTCCAGATATAGTCAAGTTGACAACGAGGAATAGCCACTACACTCAGAGTTTTACTGCTGTGAACAGATACCATGACCAAGGCAAGTCTTATAAAGACAACATTTAATTGGGGCTGACTTACGGGTTCAGAGTTTCAATTCATTATCATCAAGGTGGGAGCATGGCAGCATCCAGGTAGGCATGGAGCAGGAGGAGCTGAGAGTTCTACATCTTCATCTGAAGGATGCTAGCAGAATACCGGCTTCCAGGCAGCTAGAATGAGGCTCCTAAACCCATACCCACAGTGACACACCTACTCCAACGAGGCCACACCTTTTAATAGTGCCACTCCCTGGGCCGAGCATATACAAACCATCACAGGCATAATACTCTTATCTTGATATTATCTCATGAGCCAAATAATTCAGGAAAACAGCAATGTAATATGCACACATGCAGAAAAAAATAATTTTGTATGTGTAAGCGTTTTGCCTGTGTGTATGTCTGTGCACTCACTAGATGCTCAGTGAGAACCTCCTGGGTGCCTCTGTTAGAAACACAGCCCTTCCCCGTGCACAGCTGATAGGATCTTTCATCTATATAAGGAAACATTCACTCATGGAGTGTGATTGCATTGTACAGTGTTTAAAATGAACAAGACAGTAATACTTGGGAGTTACTTACATATAAACAAAGTAGCAATGAGATCTTTACTTGAGATCTAAAACCCAAACATTTGTGATTCTGATTTTTTTTTTTAAATATTTGGTTAAGTACAGCTGAAATCGTGCCTTCTGGATGCATAACAACTACGTCCAGTCAACTTTGGAGAATTAAAACAATACTTTGTCTGCACGTTAACTGAAGTCATTAAATAACCTTTTCTCCATCAGTACTGACAATCACCACCTTTCATTTCAACTGTTTTAATTAAAATACCTGGCAGCTTAGCAGATGTTCTAATGATTAACGGAACTATCACTTAACTCATTGGAAACACCCATCAGATCCCAAATTAAGGTGTAGCAACAGCTGCCGCCCAGTGGGTAAATGTTTTTGTCTTCCCTGTCCACAATTGTCTGTCTGAAGTAAAACAATATGTTAGAGTGGTTTAGGCAACAGGGTGGGATATGGAGATGGCAGCTGCTAGTTCTTTGTCTAAATTGCACCCCCCCCCACCCCCAGTGAGTCTTCCATTCTCTAGTAAACAAAATAACAATACAAAACCCTCTTTTTTCCCAGCCTCTCAACCTCTGCCCATCTCCCCAGTAAGAGATTTCTTTTCAGATCTACCTCTGTCCCAGCATTGGCTCTCTTCTGTATTCCTGAAGTCCAGGCATTTGGAGCCTTGCCAACTCAGGAGAAACTGCCCTGGCTGAGACTGGCTAATAAGTAGAGCTGGCTGGCACGCCTCTCACAAGCAGGCTCCATCATAGAATCAGCACCTCTCTGCTCAAGTTGCCTCAAGGCCAGCGACCAGACAGAGAGGCAGGCCCTATACCTGGAGCCTGTAGACCATGTAGCCAACCTTTAACCTGCCCTCTATGCCTTGCTTTTCCCACAGAAGCCACAACGGAGGTTCATGCCCACATCATCTCCTGTTCCTGACTCTCCTGGGGATTCATTGTGAGACCCTCCACCGCATGGGGCCAACACCTAGAATAACAGATGGCTTTTATCATGTTTGTTCTCTGTGTACCTGCGCCTGCAGGGGTGCACCTGTGCACACTACATTGCCTGCAGGAACCTGTGGAGGCCAGGAGAGGGCATTGGATATTCTGAGACTGGAGTCACAGGTGGTTGTGAGGTACCAAGAAGTTACTGAGAACAAAACCTGGGATTTCTGCAAGAGCAGAGAGTGGCTCTTGACCAGTGAGTCATCTCTCCGACCCTAGATGTTTTTATTTTTAAATGTGATGCTATGTGTAGGAGTGGTTTGCTCATATGGATACAAGTGTACCGTGTGCATGTTCTGATGCCCCAGAGATGAGTCTAGCAGAGCAAGAGCATGAAACAGATGAAGCTGTGTAATAGAAGAGGAGAAGCACTGGAGACTTAGCCAAGTCTTTAGGGTCACATTTCCAATGACTAGAAAATATCCCCACATCCTCCACCCCTTAACATGGCTACCACTACTCAGCACCTCACTGGAGACCAACCCTTTATACTGTATGAGCCTTCAGAGGAAACTTAAGACAAACTAAGGTGTCCTTCCTTGGACACACAAATATTCATGACCATCCACAGTCCCCAGCTGTTGGGTTATTGAGGTGACATCCCTGGTCCACTCTGTCACAGGGCTCAGGCCACTGGTAGAGGCGGGACGTGAGAGTTTCGACTGTGCTTACCCCACGTCAGTGCTGGAAGTTGCAGGACCCAGCTCCAGGGGTCGGAGAGCACAGTCTAAGGTCCTGGGGACCACCGGAGCCAGCTCAGGGGGTCCCCAGGCCTGCGCTGAGGCCTGGGCTGTCAGGTTCTCAGACTCTTGGGCACCCCAGGCACTGCTGGATGCCTCAGAAGAGCTCAAAACAGAGTGGGGGCCTCTAACCCTGGTGGAAGGGGAAAAGAGCGGAGAGTTCCGGCTGGGTCCTGCAGGGAGGAGAGTCCTTGGCTTGTTCAGCGGGCAGCTTGGTTTTAAGGCATTTATTGTCATGGTGGAGAGTGGCGATGAGTGAAACCGTACCCCACTTTCTCAGGGTGGGCCTTTTGCAGGGAGGAGTGTCTGGGAATGGGATCTTAATTGGCTAAGCCTCCAGGCCTTTAGGTATCTGATTAAAATGGAGATCTGCCTTGAGGCTATGTGACCACAGGTCATGTCCTCTACCTGTGGAGGAGCCTGAGGTGTTGCCCTTACACGACTGATGGCCACAGACCTATGGAGAGCTGCAACGTTGTGTCAGGAGCCTGGTGTCCAGGAACATGGCAAACTGCCTACTGTTCCTTGCAGGGTTATCGATACCCTGCAGGGTCACTGGGGTTTCCAACCTAGCTCAGCCAGAAACTAGGCTGCCTTTCACAGTCCTACACCCAGTGTCCTAACTGTTCAGTGTTGCTCAAAAGTTCAAGCCTTAAAGTCTGTTACAAACCAGAACAATGCTACTAGACATTGTGATTCTGAGAACCATATTGTGGTGTGCAAAGGTACGGCCTCCGGGTGACTCTGAGCTGTCAGCATATAACTCCTCCTTTCCCTCAGCTCTGCCCAGAAGGATAAAAGCTCTGTCCTGTCTGGCAGGAATAGCTTCAGTCCAGCTGTGAGATAGCAAGCTTGCATTTACTCTGTCAGCTCGTGAGAACAAGTATTACTTAATTTACAGCTAGGAAAATGAAATTTGGCAAGTTTCATCAGGATGACTGAATTCATCAGAGCTAAAGTATTTTGCAAGAGGGAGACCATTCCAGAAACTGGAGCCCGCAACAGCTGACATCTTATGCTCTATGGCCTCACAACTTGTTTTATGGTTGGAGTAGGCATAACCTAACCAACCACGTTTTGTCATAAAACTTACTGGTTAACTGCCTTCTGAGCCAGGTATGAAACACACCCCTGTAAACTCAGCATTTGGGAGGCAGAGGCAAGAGGATCACAAATTCAAGGCCACCCTGGGCTATATAGCCAAACCTTGTGTCTGCCTGTCCATCTGTCTGCCGGTCTGTCTCTCTTACATACATACATACACACATACATTCATACTTACTTACACACACACACACACACACACACACTCCTCTGACACTGATACAAGTTAGAGACCCACTCTGTCATAAGGATCAGTTTGTCACATACACAAACACACCTGTGACTGTGGGACTCTCAGCTCCCCCAGGAGGCTACCACACTGTGAACATAGTTTTTCCCACTCACAGTTTTCCACCTGCTTCTTTTCATGGCCTTGTTTTCCAAGTTCTAAGGGCACTGTGATTTAGCTTCAAAAACTCATACTTAGAAAGGTTTTGTCTCCCTTAATTTGTGTGTGTGTGTGTGTCCCTACCCCTAACTAGACATCTCTAATACCTTTCAACTTTTGATAATGTCATAGCAGCACAGGACCTATACCGAGGATAGAATTAGTACATTTTCAGAAAGAGAACTTTTTCTTTTAGACCCCAACCTTCTGGGCAGACTGACATCTCCTTCCTCCTTCTGGTGAGGGGTTGTGGACTTTAGCCTTTTCCTTCTTCAAATGTGGGCCATAAATATACACTTGTTCTGGTAGGATCTACCCAATGAGAGACATGATGAGAATCTTCTAGAAGGTGGATATGATTCGTGCCTTCCATCAATGTGCTGTGTGTACCAGGTATTCAATGAAAATGTGTCCACTTGGATTGGCTCCTCTTGTCAATCTCTAGCCACAAATCCAAATATAGTCCGGAGTAGGCCAGTGATTTTCTTTACAGGGTCAAGTCTGAACAACACGGGGTAAATAAGGATACGAAGTGTCATGGGTTTGTTTGTCTATATTCCCGGGCTTGCCTTAGGTGTGTGGGTCTGGGACTCACTGTTGGCACAGCTCCACTGCTGGGCTAGCTCTGGCTAAGTTACAAGCAAGCCACAAGGAAAACCAGCACCATCGCATTCCCTCTCCTAAGACTCTGCTTGCTTCTTTTCCCTTCACATCTCCCTCCTAAAACGGGACACGTGTTAAAACAAACTACCGATAACTCTTATCCTGAGCGCTCAAAGTTTAAATTCCATTTTTGGATTCTTGCACATTGACCTAGAAAAAAAAAATCTTCGAAACTTTCAGGCATTGTGACAAGGTTAAGTAGGGTTCTATATTTTCACATAGAAGGATCAGTCTCTTGTCCCTTGAATTCTACCAATGGGGTGAAGAACCTAAGACGTCAGTCATCACACACCTCATTACTTACTTACTGGTAGGCAAAATAATGGCTTTCCTGAAAATCATTGTTCAAATCCTTAAAATTGTGTGAAATTGTAATTTTATATGGCAAGAGGGTCAAGGCTGTAGATGGAACTGTGGATGCTAACAAGGTGGCCATGTGTGTTGAATGGTTATTCTAGATTATCTAAATAAACCCAACAGAATCCCAAGGTGTTTTGAAGGCAAAATGGGGGCAGAGAAATTATAGGGAAATTCAAAGATGGAAAACGGAGCCGTGACCTAAGGCGTGCAAGCAGACAGACTTCAAGAGCTGGGAAAGGCACAAAATCTGACTTCTGCTATGGAATCGTTGCATCCTTGTCTGATGTATGGTTTGTAAACAGTACCCCAGCCCCGGGTTGGTGGCTTCAGTTAGCTGTCCCATTGCTTGCTCAAAGTGTCATCTCGTTTGTCAGCATCTCAACATCTCTCCTCACTTTGTTCCCTGTCAGCACACATCACCATCAAGACAATCAGGCATGTGAGGCTCCTGGCGTTGTTCCTCTGTACAACATTACATTGAATATTTAGTCTCATCTGGTTCGGTATGAATTTTAAGAGTTTAAATTCTTGAAAACTGACATTAGGATACTGAGGGTAAATGTATTGAATATGCAGATTGCTTTGAGGAACATGGATCTTTTATTTTTAAGTATATTTATTGTTTTTATTTATGTGTATGTGTTTGCGTCTGTTAGCGTGCATGTGTACCACATGGACACAATACCTAGGAATGCCAGAAGAGGGTATCAGTTCCTGTGGAATTGGAGTGACAGATGGCTGTGAGCTACCTGACATCAGGGATGGAAGCCAAACCTGGGTCCTTAAGAACAGCAAGTGCTCCTAACCACTGAGCCATTTCTCCAGCCTTGCTAGTTTTTCTTTTTAATATGGATTCTCCTATAGAGATTTCAGGTGGACACATGCCCACACACTTTGACTTCAGTGTAGTTAAAGTACTCTTGGATTTCTAACCTTCATGTTGTTTTATGTCACTCCATTCCTGACAGCGTGTTATGACAGGAAATAAATAAATAAACTCCGAGGAACTTGACTGCTTGCTTGGTTTGTGTGTGTGTGAGTGAGTGTGTGTGTGTGTGTGTGTGTGTGTGTGTGTGTGTGGTGTCTAGGGATTGACCCCAAATCCTTGCCTATGGCAGCACCTGCTTTATTTTACTTCTGGGTTACTCCTGTAACCCCTGAAAATTTTGTCTTAATCCTCTGAGTTTCAATTTCCTCTTAAATTAAATGCAGATAATGAGAACTATTGACTGATATTCTAAAAACAGGTCAGCTAAACTGCTAGGATGAAGATTAGCTGGCCATGTTGGAAATGTTGACTGTGCAGCACCCGTCTCTCTCCACTCTGCCCACCTGTGACTGTTATTTAGTATTATAAAATTCTTTCTCTCTCCCTCTCTCCTTCTTCCCTTTTCCTTCCCCCAGTTTCTCCTCTTTCCTTCTCTCCTTCTCTCTCTCTCTCTCTCTCTCTCTCTCTCTCTCTCTCTCTCTCTCTCTCTCTCTCTCTCTCTCTCTCTCTCTCTCTCTCTCTCTCTCTCCCCCTGCCCCCTCCCCCTCTCCCTCCCCCTCTCCCTCTCTCTCTCCTGACATAATCTTATGTAGCCCTTGAACTCCCTAAGTATCCGAGCGTGACCTTGAACTCCTGCTCCTCCTGCTCCTACCTCCCAGGTGCTGGGAAGGCAGGCACCACTAATCCCATCTGAGAATTATCTCTTAAAAAGAAACATTTTTCAGTGTCATATTTTACAGTAAAAGAAATCAAACCCAGCAGACTCCTAGCCATTAGCACATACTGGAGCAACACTGTTTACACAGGACTTATCACAGGAGGCTAGAAAATGACTTCGGAGCTGGTGGATGCTCTGAATAAGCATGCCAGGAATTCCAAGGTCAAAAGACCATTATAAACCGTTCTTTCTTTCTATTAATAATAAGGAGAAGGAATGGCAGAGGGGATCTTGTTCTTATCAATTCTGATAAACAAGAACGCAGCGGGATTCTACCTGTTATTAACAGGAGACAGAACAGACTTGAGTGGTTTCAAAGTACCTTTCACCTGTAGAGCAGGGTGCCATAATTAGTCCCAATAATTAGGTGAATGTATTCAAGCACTCTTATGTAAATGCAGACTTCTTCAACACCCTTGCAGTCGTTTAAATAACTTGTGCAATGTAACTAAACAGTAAAACACAAGCTTATCATTAAAAGCATCCTCAGGGGACCCAGGAGGTGGCTCAGTGGTGGTAGTGTCTGCTGTGCAAGCATGAAAACCTGCATTTGAATCTCTAGAACGCAGATAAAAAGCAAGGCTGTGCATGCCTGTTACCCCAGCATTGGCTGAGTGCCTAGATAGGCAGATCCCAGGAGCTCCCAAGCAATGGAAGCAGAATGGCAGTTTCCAGTTCAGTTCTCTTTCTCAGAGGAATAAGGTAAAGAGAAGACATCCTTCTGTGTGTGTGTGTGTGTGTGTGTGTGTGTGTGTGTGTGTGTGTGTGCAGGCACAGGTATCCACACACTCATAAGCATACCTCACCCACATGCCACACATATATACCACATAAACAACAACAACAACAGCACATTACACCACACACACACACACACACACACACACACACACCAACAATTTCTCCAGATCTATATTCTTTGATCTAGAAAAATGTCCAAAAGGTACCAAGAAATTAGAAAATTCAGCTTTAGGACAGAATATATTACATATGGCCTCTTTGCCTAAAATGCATGCTCTCTGGGGGAAAAAAAAATCATAGCTTAATGTTACTGCAAATTTTACCTAGTTATTAAGATTATGTTATGTACATTTTTAATTTTAGCTTTATATTTGTTATCTTCCTATAATAAGTATGTATATAGTTTTGTAAAAAGAACACTTCCAGTGAATAATCCCATTGATAATTTTTCAGGTGATAAAATGGGGATCTTTTCATGGAAAATATTCATAGTTATCAAGATGAAGACTTAAGTGCTTTTAATCTGAACGTTTTCTCAATGACTCTGGGGTCACAGAAATTCAGTTACTACCTAACCCCTTTTTGAAGACCATCTAGGAATCAGCTTTAACGTCCTTGACAATGGTAACTCCGTCTGTCCTGTGCACAAGTGTGTAACTGTGTACCCAGGCATGTTGGAATGACAGGAAACGACAGATAACTGATAGGATTCTTGTGACAGCTGAGGAGTGGATGTGTGAGAGGGATGTGTAGGAAGACACAAAAGGTCTGTGTTGGGACTGAACAATGCCTGTGCACAGAACAACGCTTTAGCCTAAAGTGTGGGGGATGGGGCCCCTAGGGGCAGGCTGATCGAATTCTCCTCAAATACCACTCTTCAACTGAAAACAGCAAGCATGCTGTACACTGTGTATCACAAGCAGCCAGAGGTGCACTCATTAGCTGTAGCTCACAGAGATTAAATGACTAAAATGCTAGGAAGAGTCAAAGTGGCCCCCTGACCCTGGAGGAGGGACTAGATGTGGTGGAACCTGGTTGAGCAAGCTATACTTCCAAAGCCTTCATACGAAGTCTTCACCGTGGTCATATAGTAAGGAATACAATGGCTGTGCGATCAATCTAAGATCAACAGAGACTTACAAAAGTGGACAACTTAAAAGGAGTTTATTCTTGGACACTTTTGCTTCACAGCATACTATCCAGGGGCCATGTTTACTAAGGAAACCTCGGCTACAAGGTGCTTTGCTGGCCTGCTTTGTCTCTGCCAGTGTGACCTTTGAGCTCCATCCATAGACTCCCTGTGCCACTCAAACATCACTTGCTCTCATATTTCCCCTAGATGTTTATTCTTACCATGTGCAGGGTGGTCTGAGGTAGAGTTAGGGAAGGGGCATACAGGGGCTGCTCACTGTCTCAGTTGGGGCAAACTGAGGCAGGAAAATGGGGATAAAAGCAGTCCATCAAGATGAGGCCATAAACACGTTCTGTTCTCTGTGCTGTCTGGGATGAACGCATGTGCTTATTCTAGCAGTCAACTCAAGGAGCCACAGTACCTATAGATGCCGAGGCACTGAGCAGCAAGTTCTTTTTTCCATACATATACAAGTAAGAGGAGCTTTCCCACACATATACAAGTAAGAAGAGCAGTTCCCCTTCATGAAAAGCGAGACAGCTTGACATAACATAAAAGTTCATGCAGAGGTGGGGCTGGAGCCATGGCTCAGCAGTGAAGAGCAGTCTTCCAGAGGGCCTGGGTTCAATTCCCAGCACCCACATGGTGGTTTACAACCATCCACGCTTCCAGTTGAATAGCTGTGGATAGTGAGTTCCAGCTTGACTTCGTCCACAAATAGAAATACGGGCTGTGTGAAAGCATCTCCTGGTTTGTGAGTTAGAAACGGTTTGCATGAAATTGCTGAGGAGAGCTGAGAATGGACCTAGCCCCATGACGAGGGATTGTCAGTAAAAAGCAGTTTCTGAACCCTTGAGACTACTGGGCACTTAATAACGCCTCTGTGAGTATGGTGTCATAACTAAAGGAAAAGGAAAGTTCTGGGACAGGGAGGGTGTGCTTGTGAAATGCTTTAAATAAAAGGACACATCAAAACAAATGGCTTTCAAATTATTAGTATGATTTGAGGCGCACTTGCAAACGATATGCTCAAACCATTTTAACAATCGTATTATAATGTATATGTATAATATGTATATATTATGATGTATATATAATATACTATAACTATTTTATACATTGTAATAGAGCTGTACAAATAATAACTTTTAGTGAGTATATGTATGCACATACATATGCATTTATATCTGTATAAGTATCCATCTTACAGCTGGCTTAATGACTTAAATGATTATTTAAGAGAATGTATCATCATATGCATGAGCATTTTAAAATAGTGTTGAGGTACAAATTCAGCTGTGGAATTTCAGAGGGATGCAATGTCTTCCTGGGGATGAAGAAGGAGTGAGTATGGAAGCCTGCAGCCTGGGCTGAGCCTCACGTAGAGCACGCGGGAAGGAAGCAAGGCTCAGTGCTGCGAGCTCACCGCAGCACACATCCCCAGCCAGCACTCTTCCAGCTCAGTCAGAACTGGCCTGTAGATTTATTTGTTCTCCGAGGGGAAGAGTCTGGAATATACACTTTGCCTACCAAATGGTCAGTTGGAGACGGAAAGTGAAAGCAGGGTGGGGTGGTTCAGTGGTTAGGCACACTAGCTGCTCTTCCAGACAGCCAGAGGATCTGGTGCTCAACACTGGCACCCAGTGCACAGACATCCATGCAGACAGAACAGCCATACACATAGGATAAAAGGGAATGGATTCTCAAACAAAAATTAAAAAGAAAAGAAACGCAAAGAAAAATCTAATTTATACTTGAGAAAATTGCCCGACAGTAAAGGAAGAAAATATTTTTCCTAAATATTCAAAAACTGGCATGGGTATCTTTAGAAATCATAGAGGCCAGGTCTTATTTCTGGGTCAGAGGGACAGCAACATGACAAAAGATCTATTAGAAGAAATGCACGCACTTACTGGAGAAATATTTATTAAATAAACTAAGCACCTGTTCTTTAAGAACGGTAGAGTTATCGGTGACATTGAGATAAAACTCCCCCACCTTCACGAACACTGCCCTAGACTACAGAAGGAACTCTGAGCATTCAGACAGCACCTTTGTCACTATTTGAAGCAGTTTACATCTGCTGTGTTACTAAAGGTTCAAAAATGCTCAAAAATGGAAGCAGTATCCGTGGAAACGCGGCTCATCAGAAATCCAAAAGGGAGGTAAAAACTGTCTGAATCCAGGAAATGAGTGGCTTTGGACAGTGCACTAACATGGCTGTGAAGTCCAGACAGCAAGAGAAGGTCTGATAAAACAATGTCTTAGATGCAGTTTTACATGTCTTAGCCCTACAACGCAATGGCCTCAGTTTTCCGCCATTTCGGCACCAAGGGAAGAGAATTATGAAAACCAAAATGGCTCTCTCCTGCCTTGTGGATTTCTGAAGTCCTCTGAGCAGTCTCACGGCCTCCTGGTTCAGTTCTTGAAGTGGCTCTCAGGGCCACTCCGTGAAACACTCTGCAGTGTGCCCCACGTCCCACCCCTGCCTGAGCCGGTTGAGCCGGAGCAGGTGGCATTACCAAGATGACAGCCTGACCTCCTCTGCTCAAGCAGCCAGCACAGGAGTGAAGGGCAACTGTCCCTGCCCTCAGTCTGAAGGAATGCCGCCAGAGTGGGACAAAGAGAGCGGTGGCCAAGAGAGCATGAAGGGTGTCATTTTCCAAGCTTAGATCAAACTTAACAGAAGAACAAAGGACTGCTTAAAATAAAACACTAGACATCGCGGCGTAATTATCGCTCAGTCTCTTTTAGCGTCTTTGCTGGAATGATGCTAAAACTAGTCTGTGCTTTGTATTAGATGGTAATTAGCTAGAACTGAATCATTCATTCTGAAGAGTTCTCCTGGCAACACTGTTAGGATTCTAAATGTAAATCAACTGAAGGTACACTTTAGTTTCCTTAGTTTTAAATGTTTCCTTAACATTAAAGGGCTGCTTATATACTGTCACTTGGCCAGTGTTTATTATTGTTATTATTATTACTATTACTATTAAGTCAGAGACAAAGTAACCAACCAATTACTTTAGTAAATTTACAGTATCTTTGTGAAAACTGAGTGCCAATGATAAAAGATTTCTTTCTCCTCTACATAAATATTTTAGCCCTAAGGAAATGAACATTGAGAAATCAGTCAAGGCCTAGCTAGGGCAGTGCACACCTTTAATCTCAGCACACGAGAGAAGTCGAAGTCAGCCTTCTCTAGAGATAGTTCCACACAGTGAAACCATCTCAAAAAAACAAAAAAGTTAAACAACAGCAGCAAAGAGAGGTCAGCCTGCGTGTGTGCAGAAAGGACAAAATCGAGGCGGCTTTCTTCATGTGCGTGGGTTTCACGCGTTCGTCACGTTTTCACCCAGTTCAAGCTCAGTCAATCTTATTTTTCCTTATTTGCAATGAGAATTAAGTATGTCCCTTTGTCCCTTTGCCCCCACTGGGATTTCAGAGACACATGGCTTTCATACTTAGAAGGCAAACTTTATCAATGTAGCCCTAAGTGGAATTCAGGTATTACCCAGTCTTTCCGTACCAAACCCTCAGGATTACAAGGGTTTAAGTACTAGAGAGTCTTCCTCTAATCTCCCAAGAAAATAAAGATTTAGGTGTTAAATAAAATATTATACACTGTTACAGAGGCAACATTTGGCTTTTGTACCTCCAAAGGTACAGGACACTCACTTTTCAATAACCCTAGAGGAAAATGTCATAGGCTACGGTCTTCTCACTGTTTACAGTTATTAATATCCTCAATGGCACATTTGTTCAAGTGGCCTTTTCTTTACAATATTCACTAATATTTGTCACTATGGTAACTGCAGGAGGCTCTCTCTATGTGTGTGTGTTTGCGTATACATATGCATGTATGTATACATGAAGCACAACTAGGTAAATTTTGTGTGTGTTAATATGTATGTATATTGAAGAAGCACAATTAAGTGATTTGTGTATACAAATGAATATATATATAACACAATTAAGTAATTTATATGTGTGTATATACACTGCAGTAGACTCTATGTGTGTGTGTGTTTGCGTATACATATGTACATATGTGTATATGAAGCACAACTAGGTAAATTTTGTGTGTGTTAATATGTGTGTATATTGAAGAAGCACAATTAAGTGATGTGTGTGTATACAAATGAATATATATATATATATATATCACAATTAAGTAATTTATATGTGTGTATATACACGTGTATGTATATATGTGAAGTACATTTAAGTGATTTGAAGACCTGAATAAATATAGAATGATATGAGTGTTTCCAGCCTTGGTTCCAGAAATTTCCATATAAAGCTACTCTATTACTGGATATTTGCTAAATACAGTTGTTTTAGGAGTTCTAGTTTTAGCAAACTCAAGTTACCATCTTTAACCTTCAGTCCTATAAAATGTATATTCCAGGTGCTGGAAAGAAGACATCATACAAACTAGCAGAGCTCGAGAGATATCTATCTACCTGTTATTTAAAGATGAGGGAAATTCCTCATGACAATCTTAGCTAAGCCGCTGACAACCTGCAAAGTGGTTTTGAAGTAATTTGTAAGTTTCACTCTACATCGAAGAAAAGTTCAGCGCCTTTCTAATTGTCATGGCTGTAGATCCTCCGCCTGTCAGTCAAAGCCTGTCAGTCAAACTGTACAGACTGTTGCCATGGGAAAGGAAGCAAAGAGAGAAGGAAACACGGAAAGTCTAGAAGCAAGGAGACACATGTAGGAGCTTAAGGAATAAAGGCGACATTCTGGGTGGCCACGTGCTCCAGGGGAGGCTGAGGCAGCGGGACCAGGAGTTTACGTCCAGTATGGGCTACATAATAAGGCCTTTCTCAACAAACAAAACCATAACTACCAATTTAGGGGAGAAGGGAGTGGGGAAGAGAGGAAGGAGAGAAAGAAGGCAGAAGCCCCCAAGTCCCCTGGGACCACAGATAGACAACGGCATCTAGCGCAAACTTTCAGTGCATTTTTCTCTGCAGTCTTCAAAAGAATCCTGCTAGCTGCTAGCTATTCTAACCCCCCCACTTTATAACTGCAACTGAGACCAGCCAAGTTAAGATGCTTGGCTCTGAGTCAGGTCTCCAGTGATGCAGAGGTTCGTGGCAGCATTTGTCACAACTCCCACTTTGGCAGTGAGAGAGCTCAAAGGAGCAGAATGAAAGGCTAGCCTTCCTGAACCCACACTTCAAAGAGTCGAGACTGCTCAGAGTAAGTCAGATCACCCGGGCTCCATCCCCATCTCTGTCTCAGGCCCCCCAGTCTCTCCCTGCACTGTCCTTCTCCATGGGCTGTGAAGCCCCGAATTATTCTCACATCTCAGCTCCTTCCTTCCTCTACAATGAACTAGCAAGAGGTTATGCATTTAGAACTCAAACTTGTGGGAAAGTTATCCTCCTCTCCCTATGTCTTCTTTTGAGAAAGGATCTTACTTTGTAGCCCTGGCTATCCTGGGACTCACTATGCAGATCAGGCTGGCCTCGAACTCGGAGATTCCTTTGTCCCCGTTTCCCAGCTGCTGGAATTCAGGGTGTGTGCTTGGCCCTCTCCGCACCAGGTCACATGACTATCATGTCTCAGCCTACCAGGCTCACGCTGCCGCTGCGCTGGTATTAGTTCTCTGCAGCTGGAAGTCCTGCCTCCTATAGCGCAAACTGGAACATGTTACTCCCTTGGTTTAAAATGACCGTACCTAATACACAGGCTGTGCACCATGGTCTGTGGTCCAGATTGTTGGCATAGTCTCAGTGCGTGCACGTGCTCGTTCTCTCTCTCTCTCTCTCTCTCTCTCTCTCTCTCTCTCTCTCTCTCTCTCTCCCATGCTTTGTTCTTGAGCTCAGACATGCTGGCACTCTTCTGCTGAGCTGAACACCAAACCTCAGACGTCTACACACACTTCCCTTTCTCTCTCTTCTTCCTGCGGTAGCTTTGCTTCACCCGAGCCTAAGTTTAAGCATCTCCTCACAGAGAGGCCTTTCCTCTGTCTCTAGAGTTGCATTTCTATCTCATAAACACCCGAATATTCTGTCTGCTGCTTTATACTTGGGATAGATCTAAGGCCAAAGACTATAAATATATTTACTTGTATTTATATATTTATATTATATAATATACATTTCTATTCATATATTTATTATTGTTTCCCAAAATCCAGTAAACACCTGAAACATCCTGGGTATTTGTTGACTAACTCAATAAATAAATGAGTAAAGACTCTTTATAGCAAACAAGTTTACCCACAGAAACTGACCATTCTCCTATATCATACTTGGTTTCTTGATTACATTTCTTTGGCTCTACAAAATGTAGAATAATACTAATTACAGCCACAAACTTGACCACAGAGAGCAGCCTCCTCTTTGTTTCAGCCACACAGAACAAACTTAGAAGACAGCATTGAGTTTTAGAACATGTACTACAGATAAATATTTGGTTTGATATTATAATATTTTGATTACCTGTGAAAGAAAGATTTACTTAGCATTTAAAGGGCAATATTATTTCTTTTAGGTGTAAATATGGATTCATGTTAAGTCTCTATAGGGAGGGATTCGATCTCTGCCAAAGATTTCCCTATTTAAGTAAGATGCTATCTGCATGAAAGCCGAACATGCATTAATATGGTGTGGACTTTGGGAATGAAGGTAAAGACGGCTGATAAAATATTGGGATTGCCCTTTTGTACCCAAAGAGTGACTTCTTTCACGGATGCTGAGCTGGGGTGTTTTTAGAGCCACGCCTTGAGCAGCAGCGCACCAGAGACAGACAGTTGATGACTTGAATCATTCTGAACTTCCCAAAGAATAAAGAAGGGCAAACATTAGCCACAGTAGCCCATGGCCTCCCAAAGGTCTGCCCTCTAGCAGAGCTTGTATTGTGTCCACATTTAAAGCATTTTTATCAGTGCCTGGCACTGCTTCAGTCCTGTAGCTCAGGCTCTGGCTCTCCCACCCTTCCTCTGCTTCTGCCATTAGCAATTGGTTTTACTGTCCAGAACGCTTTCTTCCCCTCTCAGCTCAATGGAAGGCTCATCTTTTTATGTTTCTACTTATAACCCTCATTTGTCCTGTACAGTTTGTACCTATTTATATTTTTCAGCCATTACTTTAAATTCAAGCTAATTATCAGTAATTACTTTGCCTCCGGCCTTACGGGACAGCCAGCTTCAAGTCAGAACTCTTGCTCCTGTGTGCAGAAGGAAGAGGTCCCCATGACCCTTTTGTATCTGAACATTTAATTTGTCAGATGTTGAATGACAACTTGAAAGCCTTGACCTTTACTGAACGTCTCGCAGACAGAAATGGCAGTGTGACCTCCTCTCCTACCTCAAGGTGCTATTTATATCTTTCCATGGCTCATGAATTAACGATCTGGGTGGACGAGACTTCAGCCACCAGAAAGCGTATTCAAAGACAGCATCAACGACAGCAACAGAAAATGGTCTGGCTGTGGACCAGGCACACTGTAGTAGCCAACACAGACTAATACTATGCCGGCTGCCCCAGTTCCAATGCCAAGAATGGTGGGCGGAGCCAAACTACACTGCATGCCCAGGACAGAAGAGAACCCGGAGGAGAAAGTGACAAACCCAAACCAGTTTCATAAAGAATGAAAGTAATATTCCTCTCACCTTGCTTATCAAGCCACGCGATCATGTAACCTAGGCTCAGCCTCATCAAAAAGAGATGCTAGGGAGATGCAACCCAGTGGTAAAACCCTTGCCAAGCACGGAGGAGGCCATGAATCTGACCCCTTCCCCAGAGTCCCCCAGTCTCCCCTATGACCATCTTGAATCAGAGCCTGATTCTTGAGACTTAAAACAAAGAATAACAAAAAATAACTTTAAAAAAAAAAGAACAACAAAAACCAACATCATTCTGATAAGTCTTGTGCATTCTTTGTATGATGACAGCTTTCTATTTCTTTGGCTACTGTCTCATATCCCTTCGAAAATAAAAGTTTGGGGTGATGAAACCAGAAAAGAACTTGCTCAAATTATGCTCTGGCTTTCAATTTTCAGTAATGTAGAAAATGTTTATTTCTCTCTAAATTTTAAGTTGTTTACATAATATGCCCAAACCCCCTTTTCCCCTTTAAAAATGCCTCTTTAAGGATAGTAACAAGAACTCTGTAAACTGGGTTTCTTCCTATCTTAAGGACATCCCACTTGAAGATTTCAAGTCACTCTTCACAGTGGTTGGTTTGCATGCTTACAAATGTGGAGGCTTAGCCAGGAATCCATGTTGGTGCCCTGGGGATTTAAATTAAAACTAGGACAGGAGGGTGTCCTCACGGACTGCCAAGCTTCCACAGGAAACTGTAATGGAAGCTTCTCCTGCAGTACTGTTTAATCGATCCTTGCATAAAAATGAAGGGCTGTTCCTTCACCTGTGGCTTCATTCATTTTAACATTTGTCCTATGCGTACCACATGTTCTGGTCCGAGCAGGTCCTGAGGCAAAGGTATTCTTTCTGTAGGGATGGAGTCTTACCTACATCCTGAGCTACTTGTCGCAGTAGGACACTGCTGCTGTAAGTGAGGTTAGGGATTTAAGTACCAAGACCATGGCTAACTACCTCATTGAGGTACAGGGAACATATTTGCAGAGGAAATGACATTTGAGCTGGCACTGTGGGGAGATTACGTCATTAGGGGTCAGGGTGGGGCATCCCTGAAATAGTTACTTGAAACTGGCTTTCACATCACAATGAAGAGCTAGAAGAGTTATTTGGAGGGAAATTTACAAAGGTCCCTTGATCACTTTGATGTTAGAGGACCTCGTAGCAATGGGAAAAAGCCACCCAGTTGAACACCATAGGGAATCTGAAGTATTTTGGAATAAAAACTAAAAATCTAGACGATACTGTGCTTTCTGTAGCTTCCACAGGCAGAGTGTTCCAACTCTACTCTTCTCTTACCAGAGCAGAGACCTGGGAGCCTCTGCTCTCTTCTATTAGGAGCAGTGGGGAAGCCATGGGTTCTCACAGTCTAGGGGAAGAGCATGAGACTCAGTTCCACCCTCTATTCATCTACTTGGGCAACTTGAAGAGGTTAGTTACTCATTTTCATGACTCAATTCCTTACTTACCAAGCAGGGATGATATTTTTGCTGTTGTTATTGTACTAAACCCAGAGGGATGTGGTAGGAGCAAAGTTTCATGGGAAGCAATAAATCACATAGAAGGTTTAAAGTCTAGTTGGGAGATCTCTGAGATCTAGGGACTACGTGTGTGTGTGTGTGTGTGTGTGTGTGTGTGTGCGTGTGTGTGTGTGTGTTCTACATTATATCACAGAGCAAATGTTCATTTCTCCTTAAGTTTTAGATTGTGGAATTGTTTATATAATATACTGAAAACCGCTTCTCTCTCTATCTCTCTCTATTTTTTTTTTGACAGTGCTCCTTTAAGAATAGTAAAGAATGGGGTTCCTTCCAGTCAGCACCAGTGTCTGGCTACCTTGGGCTTGAACTTGACGGACAGTCCCACCGACCCCAAAGGACTCTCCATACCCCAGGTGCCCCAGTGCGTCCAGGATCTTAGGATCACTGGTGAGTGGAACACAATATCTGTTCCAACACCACCAGGAGTGCCTGGGGCCAGCAGGAGCAGGGACACAGGAACCCCGCCCGACAAGTGGCTCGGGTTCCTTCCAGTCAGTGGTGGTCTACCTTGCTTTCAAACTCAGCTGAGAGCTCCATGGCCCCCAGAAGAGGTAGCACTTCCAGATGCTCTAATACACCCAGGATCCCAGGATCCCAGGAGCCCAGGAGCCCAGGAGCCCAGGAGCCCAGGAGCCCAGGAGCCCAGGAGCCCAGGAGCCCAGGAGCCCAAGATCTTGGTCACACCAGGATCTCAGGGTCTCAGAGGAATCTTGACTGCCAAGAACTCTGAAATACCCAGAATCTCAGGATCACAGGATCGAGGAATCACAGAGAAAGCTGGACTCTGAGGAGATCTGACTCAACCAGGATTACAGGAATGACAGGCTCTATTCATACATGGAGGGCAGGGAGTACTTGAGATAATCAGGTGGCAGAAGGCAAGCATAAGAACAGAAGCAACAAAAACCAAGGTTACTTGGCATCATCAGAACACAATTCTCCCACCATAGCAAGTCCTGGGTACACCATCACACCAGAAAGCAAGATATGGATCTAAAGTCACTTTTCATGATGATGATGGAGGACTATAAGAAGTATATAAGTACCACCCCCCCCCCCCAAAAAAAAAAGAAGAAATACAGGAGAACACAGGTAAAAAGGTAGAAGCCCTTAAAGAGGAAACACACAAAATCCCATAAAGAGTTACAGGAAAACACATCCAAATAGGTAAAAGAATTGAACAAAACCATCCAGGATCTAAAAATGGAAGTAGAAACAATAAATAAATCACAAAGGGAGACAACACTGGAGTACAAAATCTAGGAAAGAGATCATGAGTCATAGATGCAAATATCATCAACAGAATACAAGAGATAGAAGAGAGAATCTCAGGTGCAGTAGATACCATAGAAAACATTGACACAATAATCAAAGAAAATGCAAACTGCAAAAAGATCCTAACTCAAAACATCCAGAAAATCCAGGACACAATGAGAAGACCAAATCTAAGGATAATAGGTATAGAAGAGAAGGAAGATTTCCAACTTAAAGGGCCAGTAAATATCTTCAAGAAAATTATAGAGAAAAACTTCCCAGACCTAAAGAAAGAGATGCCCATAATCATACAAGAAGCCTGCAGAACTCCAAATAGACTAGACCAGAAAAGAAATTCCTCCTGTCATATAATAATCAAAACATCAAATGCACAAAACAAAGAAAGAATATTAAAAGCAGTAAGGTGAAAAGGTCAAGTAACATATAAAGCAGACCTATCAGAATTACACCTGACTTCTCTCCAGAGACTATGAAAGCCAGAAGATCCTGGGGAGATGTCATACAAACTCTATAAAAACACAAATACCAGTCCAGGCTACTATACCCAGCAAAATTCTCAATTACCATATATAGAGAAACCAAGGTGTTTCCATGACAAAACCAAATTTACACAATATCTTTCAACGAATCCAGCCCTTTAAAGGATAATAAAGGGGAAACTCCAGCACAAGGAGGAAATCTATGCTCTAGAAGTGGACGTTGTACATCGTGGTGCGGAGCCTAGTGCGCACCACGATGTACAACGTCCACAAGCAGAAAAATATTGAAATTATCCCATGCATCCTATCAGATCACCACGGACTAAGGCTGATCTTCAATAACAACCTAAATAATAGAAACTCCACATACACACGGAAGCTGAACAACACTCTACTCAATGATAACTTGTCAAGGAAAAAAGAACGAAAGAAATTAAAGACTTTTTAGAGTTTAATGAAAATGAAGGCACAACATANCCAAANTTATGGGACACAGTGAAAGCATTCTTAAGAGGAAAACTCATAGCTCTGAGTGCCTCCAAAAAAACAAAACAAAACAAAACAAAATACAAAACAAACAAACAAAAAAACTGGAGAAGGCATATACTAGTGGCTTGACAGCACACCTGAAAGCTCTAGAACAAAAAGAAGCAAATACACACAAGAGGAGCAGACAGAGGAAATAATCAAAATCAGGGTTGAAATCAACCAAGTGGAAACAAAAAGGAACCATACAAAGAATCAACCAAACCAGGAGCTGGTTCTTTGAGAAAATCAGCAAAATAGATAAACTCTTAGCCGGACACCCTAGAGGGCACAGAGACAGCATCCTAATTAACAACATCAGAAATGAAAAAGGAGACATAACAACAGAATCTGAGGAAATCCAAAAAACCTTCAGTTTCTACTACAAAAGCTTTACTCAACAAAACTGGAAAACCTGGATGAAATGGATAATTTTCTACACAGATACCAGTACCAAAGTTCAATCAGGATCAGACTAATGATCTAAACAGTCCCATGTACCCTAAAGAAAGAGAAACAGTCATCAATAGTCTCCCAGCCAGAAAAATTCCAGGACCTGATGCCTTTCATGCAGAGTTCTATCAAACCATCAAAGAAGACCTAATACCAATACTCCTCAAACTATTCCACAAAATAAAGCCACAGTTACTCTGATACCTAAACCACACCAAGACCCAACAAAGAAAGAGAACTTCAGACTAATTTTTCTTATATCAATGCAAAAATACTCAATAAAATTCTCGCAAGCCAAATCTATGAACACATTTAAAGGATCATCCATCATGTTCAAGTAGGCTTCATTCCAGGGATGCAGGGATAGTTCAATATACAGAAATCCATCAAGGTAATCCACTATATAAACAAACTCAAAGAAAAATCAGATGATCATCTCATTAGATGCTGAGAAAGCATTTGACTAAATCTAACACATGTTCATGAAAAAAGTCTTGGAAAAATCAGGAATTCAAGGCCCATACCTAAACATAGTAAAAGCAATATACAGCAAACCAGTAGCCAACATCAAAGTAAATGGAGAGAAACTTGAAACAATCACACTAAAATCAGGGAATAGGCAATGCTGCCCACTCTCTCCCTACCTATTCAACATAGTGCTTGAAGTCCTAGCCAGAGCAATTAGACAACAAAAGGAGATCAAGGGGATCCAAATTGGAAAGGAAGAAGTCAAANTATCATTATNTGCANATGATATGATAGTATACATAAGTGACCCTAAAAATTCCACCAGAGAACTCCTAAACCTGATAAACAGCTTCAGTGCAGTAGCTGGATATAAAATTAACTC
>NC_034593.1:46741503-46767080 GCF_900095145.1 Mus pahari
TCTGGAGGATATCATCCTGAGTGAGGTAACCCAGTCACAAAAGAACACACACGATATGCACTCACTGGTAAGTGGATATTAACCCAGAATCCCAGAAGCTCAGAATATCCTCCCATCACAAGATACAATTCACAACCCACATGAAACTCAAGAAGAAGGAAGACCACAGTGTGGATACTTCTATCCATCTTAGAAGGGGGAACAAAACACCAATGGAAGGAGTTACAGAGACAAAGTGTGGAGCAGAGACTGAAGAAATGACCATCTAAAGACTGACTCACCTGGGGATTCATCCCATTTACAATCACCAAACCCAGACACTGTTGTGGATGTCAACAAGTGCTTGCTGACAGGAGCCTGATATAGATATAGCTCTCTCCTGAGAGGCTCTGCCAGTGCTTCACAAATACAGAGGTGTATGCTCACAGCCATCCATTAGTCTGAGCTTAGGGTCCCCAATGAAGCAGTTAGAGAAAGGACCCAAGGATCTGAAGGTGTTAGCAGCCCCATAGGAGGAACAAAAATATACACTAGCCAGTACACCAGAGCTCCCAGGGACTAAATCACCAACCAAAGAGTACACATGGTGGAACTCATGGCTCTAGCTGCATATAAAGCAGATGATGGACTAGTTGGTCATCAATGAGAGGAGAGGCCCTTTGCCCTATGAAGACTCTGTGCCCCAGTGTGGGGGAATGCCAGGGCCAGGAAGAGGGAGTGGGTGGGTTGGTGAGCAGGGAGAGGGGAGGGAGGGATGGGGGAGGGTGTTTTTCAGAGGGGAGACCAGGAAAGTGGATAACATTTGAAATGTAAATAAAGAAAATATCCAATTAAAAAAATAGTAAAGAACTCTAAACTGGGTTATTGGGTCAAGCTCTAACATAGTAGGGGTCTCCTGAGGTAAAACCCACTCACTAATCTTTCTTCCCATCACTTGGTAATTAACACCAAAGTGCTCCAAACCCAAGATGCAAGGAGTATGCTCCAGGAACCATCCCTTGAATGGGGAATGGTCACCCACTTGTGACCACCTCATACATAACAGGAGAATCCTGTGATCAACCAGGTCCCAACCACAAATGACTAAATCTGAAGCAAGAAGTTTTGTTTTAGGCTTCTGCTTTCAAATCATTTCTTCTCCCATTCCTGATCGTTGACGTGGAATTCTACTGCATTTTTTAAAAGCCTGGAGGATCATGTTTGTCCTGGGAATATCCTCAGCTAGCCATCACTCTGAAAACAACCCTACGGGTTTGAAGAAGGTGACTTCAGTGGGTTGTAAGGAGACTTGGACAATAAGTTCATACGCTTAGGCAGTGCTGCCTGACAGCTGCCCCAGATGTGAGATACTGGAAGCTGTTCACACACTTCTCAGAAGACTTCTCAGTATACATACCATCTCTATATAAAACAGAGAATTGCTATAGCTAATATTTTATGTCCCATTGAGACATACAAAATATTACTGTCCCTTGTGTGTTACCTCATCCAAGTGTTCGACCATTTGCAAGATAACCCCCTCACCCCGCCTGCTGCACCCCATTTAAAAAGTCTGGTGGAATCAATTCTAAGATACACACATGGTTTTCTAGTTTTTTTTTTTTTCAGTCTTATAGATTCCTGTTTATTGTGACAAAAGGGACTTCTCTTACATCAGGGAGGTTCATGTACACTCTGCCTAATAACCATTTTCTAGGACCTAGCTGAGTCCTGCAGGCTGTGTTAGTGTCCAGGAAGGCACAGGAGGATCTCTCTAGAATATTTTGCCGACATGAAACTGAAGCTCAGAAGGAACCTCCGGGAATGACTTCATTCCCACTTTCATAAGCATAAGATTCACATCTTCAGCAACTGAAACAGAAGCCCGACATCTTCACCCAGATATCCCTACTTACTATTGTGAGATATGACAGACAATCTAATGCTTTCCAAAGTTTGAATATAGACCTGAGTTTTAATGTAACGCTTCCCTCCCACCTAGCTGAAGATGTGCGGATTGGTAGAATAATTATGGCTGTGTACATGAACGTGGGGAGACAGGACAGTTTTAAAAGTAAAGACCAAAGCTGGCGAGATGGCTCAGAGGTTAAGAGCACTGACTTCCAGAGGTCCTGAGTTCAATTCCCAGCAACCGCATGGTGCTCACAACCATCTGTAATGGGATCCGATGCTCTCTTCTGGCGTGTCTGAAGAGAGCAACAGTGTTCTCGTGTACATTAAATGAATAAATAAATCTTAAAAGAAAAAGTAAAGGCCGCAGTATATTATTTAAGGAATTTGTGTGTGTGTGTGTGTGTGTGTGTGTGTGTACATGAATGTTTTCCTTGCATGTATGTATGTGTGTCCCAAGTGTGCAGTGCCCAAGGAGATCAGAAGAGAAAGGACATTAGATCCCCTGGAACTGGAGTTACATGTGGTTGTGAGCTGTTATGTGCGGGATGGGAACCCAACCTGGGTCCTCTGCAAGAGCAGGTAGTGCTCTTAACTGCTGAGCCATCTCTCCAGCTGCAAACCATGGATGTATTTAATGCTTTTGCACTTTTAAGAAGGAACACTTTTTTTGTTACTGAGTCTTGTTTGTTCATTCTTTTTTTTTTTCCCCCTGAGATTGACGATTGACACTTGATTACTGCATGTATGATTTTACAGTTTCCTTTGGCAGAAGTTTCCACTGAAGCGGCAGGAGTCAGTACGTACAGTGTTTTTAGTTTATCAGTTGGTTTCTTTCCTAGGACTTTGTTCCTTCCCAAGATTCCGTTGCCGATGTGTCAATTGCTAAACTATGGCTTGGTTCCTTTCGAACACAGACATTAGCTATATTAAGCCTGGAATCTGAGGCCGGAATCAACTGTGACCATGTAGCCTTCCTTTGCCTCTCTGGCATGCATGGAACAGACATCACTTTCAGACGCCTGGTCATGCTATATCCTGCAATATTTTAAACAAAGGCATTTAATACTTTGTGGTTATGGAGAATGAGAAGGGCCTCTCCTTGGGGGTAGATGACCAAAGAGTGGGTCCTATTTTTAAAAATGTCACAAGGAAGCAGATTCAGATCTAGTCTGAGTGAGTTCTCTCTAGCATGTTGCTTTCGTTCTCGGAACATCATGCACAACGTAAATACTTGGTGAGACTCTTGTGACTTTTTATGAGGACACACAACAAAAATATAATCTTCCTATTCAACCCAGAAGCAGCTACATGTTTCTACGTGCCCAGGCCTAGGTTTGCAGGGGGAGGAGGCAGAGTCATTAGAAGCAGAAGGGAGCCTGAGGGGGTCTGGGGGTGGATGATGGCAATGATGCTTCTTCTCTAGGAGACTTAGGTAGAAAGGCGCACACCAGTCTCTGTTTCTACAGTGCTCATCAAACCTGGCCAAGGCAAACTTTTTGCTAGACCAACTCACAAAATCCCCCAAGCTAAGCAGATCATTAGATGCCCTGATTCTTGGGCAATGAAACCAAGGATGACTAACTCTTTTATAGCAGACACAAAATCCACTCTGCATAAAAATCACATGAACACAACGTAACACCTGAGAAAGATTGATTCCTTATAGCAACGTTGTCAAAGAGCAACCAAAATAAATAGATCAATAAAAAAGGCCACCCAGGGAGTGGAATACTTACCATCATCTTCTACTATGAAACGGAACATATCACTTGTGGCATTTGCTCTCTCTCTCAAGACATAGCATATTTTCATGTCATCAATGTCAGCTAAAATGCAACCAAAAGACAAAGTGATTAATTACTGTAGCAAACCTGATGACTTGTACTTATAATAAATCCCGTTGGCTATTGTGCTTCTGAAAACGTGTTTAGATCCCCTTTGGGGAGTGGGGCATGATGCTTTGTTCTGTGTCTCTACACCCCCCTAATATCAGCTGTCCCATAGAAATCTGATCCTGCACCCAGATAAATAGAGGGCCAGACTTAGATTATAATAATAGCAAGGTGATGCCCCCTTCCCGCCAAAGGAGTGGCTATTAAATACGGTAGGTATGTCAGGCTCCATGACAGGTGGAAGGGAAGATATTTTGAGGCATGGCAGATTTCCTGGACCTCTTGAAATTGCTTCCTCTCCCTTGCGGAGTGAGTTTTACAGGAAGCTAAAGGAAAGAGCAGATGTTTTCTTCAGCTGTGGCAGTGTTTCCTCTCAACTGTTACAATGCAACAGACTGCTTTTAAACTTCAGTGCATGGTAGGGGCTTAATTGTTACAATGCAACAGACCACTTTTAAACTTCAGTGCATGGTTGAGGCTTTAGCAACTCAATGGCACCTTGCCTTTCCCTGTTTCCAAGTATAGCATTCTTATGTGCATAGGACTGTTAACATTACCTATGTACAGTATTTAAAATGCCTCCATTTTATCAGCTTCTCTCTTTAATGATGCCAGCTGCACATACAATTTAATGAAATAAATATCACTCTGTCTTGTGATACTGAAAATAGATCTGTCTTTGATCTGGGCCAGCCAGTGAGGTTTTAAGGTTACACAAACACACAGAATGTGGCTAAGAACACTGTCCTCAAGGTGTATAATAGCTACCTGTCTCCTTTGTGTTTATGTTTTTTTTTCTTCTAATTTCTGAAAGCCCGATTAGGTTTGTGCTATGGAGTTCACAGGGATTATAAACAAAAATGACATGAGAACATTTGAACATTTTATCTTGATGAGCACGGCATTCAGAGTCAGCAAGTTCCTAAGAAAAGTCACATCTTTTCTTAGGAGATGTGACATGTGAATGCATCCTGCCTCACAGCTCTGAAAGGAGATACACTCATAAAGAGACATTCCTGATGATAGGGAAATCTGCTTTTTAGTTCATAGACCAAGTCCAAATCTATTGCACCCCTGAAGTCCTTTGCTGTTAGCTCCGAGTACTGTCCTGTACTAATGTTTATATCAATTAGCACAAGCATTGTTCCTAGCAGATTAAAACAATCTTCAGAAGACTTTTGTTGTTGTTGTTGTTGTTGTTGCCATTTTTACATGGTAAGTCCACTGTTGAAGGTTTTCAGGACAGCAAATGATCTCATGAGTCTTAACTTAAAATGAAAGAGCCAAGTGGTCTCATCCACTCACCAGCATCTCTACTTTGAACTGGAGTGAGCCTCCGGAGGCTAGGAGGCACTGCCCCTGCACAGCCCCCTGCATGGCCCCATGTACAGCTCCTGTGCAGCCCTTACATAGCCCCTGTACAGCCCCTACGCAGCCCCTGCTTGGCCTGTCAATTCTAAAATCTCAACTTATGATCTGTTGTTTATCAATAAGGAATAACCAGAACTCTCTTGATTACACATTCTTCTTGTGCCAGTCATGACAACCTCTTTGCTAACCTTCTCACCTGCTCTTAAATTTTGTTTGAAACTCTAAAGTCACCGCTTGGAGACCATGATGATGGAGGTGGTGATAGTGATGATGATGATGCTAATAATAATAGGTGGGTGGGTGGAGAGATGGCTTTGGCTAAGGGCACTGGCTGTTCTTGTTGAAGGCAGTTGTTCAGTTCCCAGCACCCACACCCCCACCATGTTAGCTCCAGTTACAGATGATCTAACGCCCTCTTCTGGCCTCCTTGGGTATTGTATGCATGTGGGTGACATACTTGCGGGTACAACACATACACATAAAAGAAATCTAAACAAAAAAACTTAACTAATTAAAAATAAAGCGCAGAGGCTGGAGAGATGGCTCAGCAGTTAAAGAGCACTGGCTGCTCTTGCAGAGGACCCAGGCTCCATTCCAACACCCACACAGTGGGCTCACAGCCTCCAGGGAACCCCTGTTCCAGAGGAGCTGATGACCCCCTTCGCATCTCCACAGGGACCAGACATACATGTGGCAAACAGACATACATGCAGATAAAACATCCGTACAATAACAATAAAATCAATCTATAAACTAAACTAAAATAAACCTCTATTACACAAGGTGTGCCAATGTTTTCTTTAAAAAAAAAAAAAAGACAGTAAGAAAGGATTTCATTGAAATAAAAAGCCGCTTCAGAGCTTTTCATTGTCTTTATAACTACGTTAACACTAATTCATGATTTCAAAAGGAGACTCTTGATGATAACGTTGTTATTCTACAGTACCTCTGAAAATATAAACACATTGTAAATGTACATAAACACTACCTTCCTTAAGCACAAAGTGGGTACAGTAATTTATAACAGTAATCTAAGAATTAGATTTTCTTCCGATTGCTTTAGTTAATATATTTATTTCATTGATCTATACAACCAGCCTATAGTTCCCATTTTAAGCAACTATCCACAGTAATCATAGCTGGGGCAAACAGGGTTGGGGAGCCTTGTGCCTTCCCAAAATTTTGCTTGATATATATATATATATATATATATATATATATATATATATATATATATATATATATAATCTCACTGTGCTTATTATTTTTATGTTTTTATTTTATGTATAGGAGTGCTTTTGCCCACATGTGCCAAGGAACACCGCATGCTTGCCTGATACCCAAAGAGACCAGAAGAGGGCAGCAGATCCCCTGAAGCTGGAGTTACCGGGGTTGTAAGCTGGCCAGGTGAGTGCTGGAACTGAACCTGGGTCCTTTGCAAGAGCATCAGACACTCTTACCTGCAGAGCCATCTCTCCAGCCCCATTATGTCCTCATTGTAGAGAAAAAAGAAAGTTTTTGTCGTTGAGACAAGGCTTCAGACCTGGGTGCGAAGGGTGATGGTGTGGGCGGGGACACATGGACAAAAGGGAAAGTTCGAAGCAAATAATTCTCTAATCTGACTAGTTCTGCTCTCAAACCTTTCCTGACAATGAATTTTCATAAGTCTTCGAAATAAAAATGTCACCCAAGGGCAATGGCTTAGTTAATCAATTTAGGAATAACCTCTCTGGCTACTTTTGTTAAAAGTGTTTAACTCCATTAAAATACAGTTTCTCTTATCCCTTCCTGATAAAGCAAAATAAAAACCAGACTGCACATGCGCAGTCCCCTGCAGGACACTGCTCTCATTTCCCCTCCAGGAGGCTAGCCAGCTGTGAAGGAGCCTTCTTTAAGGACTTATCTAATCTCCATAAATAACTACTAGGATCGAGATTCTAGCCTCAACTTGTTCAAGTGAGTGCTGTGTGATTGAATATCAAGCGTTCTTCCTCAGAGTCTGAATTTGTGTTAAAATGTGATAAGTTCCTTTAAAATATAGTTTTTAAAACTGTATTTTTTTTTTTTACCACAAAACGTAACTACTCTACCATAAGAAAGATAATAAAACTTAATTGTGGTAACTTGGTGAAAACAAACAAAATGCCTACAGTAAAATAAAATACTTTACGGGTTCAATATATGAGGAATAAATATGTCGGTATTTTGGAGCTGTTGAATTTGGCTTGTAGACTTTAAAAGAATTGATTTGCATATCTTCTTCCAACTTTTTTTTTAAACAACAATAACAAAATCTCTGTAAAAACACTCTGTTTTGGGGTTAGAGGAGAGATGAGATGGAAGGGTTTCTACCCTCTAATACAGTTAGTTCTTCTGTCCTTTCCAGGAGAACAAACCAGCCTAAAGCTGTGGGCTTCTCTCCCAGAAGCATCTACAGAAATCTCTGCCAGGCCAGCATCCACTCTGGGGTTTTCCTGTCCCTGCAGGCCCGAGATATAAGCAGGCTCTCAGCCAAGTATCAGAGGCTGGAGTGTGAAGCTGTTTGCCAGCATCAAACAGAAAAGAAGATCGCGTCAACATAACAACGAAGTCTATTAAAGTGTTTGTTGTCTAAGCGCAGAACATTGTAGCAGGAAAAGAACGCCCCCGCTGGGATGTCCTGGGGTTACACTCCATTTCCACCCCGGGGGCCCACACAGGAGATCCAGTTTCCATTCTGGTGCTGAGATTTTCCTGAAAGCAACACAAATCCCTTTGTAATGAAAGTTGCAGGGTCTGAGAACAGAGCCCTAACTTCCCAGCTAGCCGCTGAAGCCCGCTGAATGGCTTCTCGCTTTCTTCTCGGAGCTGCCCGGCAGAGGTCACATGCCCCTAGTTCCTGACCTCCTCAAAGCCTGCTGCCCCAAGGGCCTCAGGGAAGCAGGTGCTTAGAGCAAGGGACGTCTGACACTTTGCTCAGGACAGGGAAGAAAAGGCTTTGAAGAAGAAAACAAATTAAGAGACCATGAATGAAAAATAACAATGAAATAAGTAATGATAAACAATAATAAAAATAGCATACTAGCAGATATAAAGTTAAGGAAAAATAATAAGTCATAGTAAGCAATAATAAAATCAGTAGAATAATGAAAAACAATAATGAAATAATTCCCTCCTTCGATGATGAATCATCTTTTCATATTTTCTGAGTTTACTGAGATGGATGACAAGTTAGTCAATGAATGGACACAGTTTTCTTGCACATCATTAATTGTGGGCTCTCTGTTTGAGCACACCACTGAGCTGCACCCTGTCACATGAGATAAACCTTTAACAACTCTCGACAGGTTTTTTTTTTTTTTTTCTCTTGTGTCTTTGGACAGCTGCTTGAGTCGTGAACCAGTAGGAAATATTTTTAAAAGTCCCAAATAAATATAAATGAATATTCTCTGTTAGTTATAAAATTCCCAATACTCACAGCAACTATCAACCCAGTATTTAAAAGTAAACAGGTAATTTAGAATTTAAAGGTATTGTGTTTGAGTGTACATTGATATTGATAATGACAACCAGGTGATGTATACCACAAATCAGTCTCTTTAAGGCACTGAAATGTTCCGAGGATCGTGTGCCATGTGCCAAACAGGATGGCAGGAAACTTGGTGACATGAAGCAGCAGTAGAAATTCAGCCTCTGTCATAAATCCCCAAATCCATGTCTTTCCTCATCAGAATATCTTGCCATCGTTACAGTACATTCCTATTCCCTCTGATAAAGGTGGTTACAACACAACACACAGCAACATGGAGGTGTTTCCCTGGACTGGGGGTATCTGTGCTCTCCGTCCCTCTTCCCCTCCCCTCCCCTCCCCTCCCCCTCTCCTCTCCTCTCCTCTCCTCAACTCTCTTCCTCTCCTCCCCTCTCCTCCCCCTCCCCTCCTCTCCCCTCCCCTCCCCTCCCCCTCTCCTCTCCTCTCCTCTCTTCCTTGCCCCTTTATCTCAATCTTGATGCTCTACTTATAAGGCTTAGAGACCCCTTCATTCTCAAGGGATAGAGCCTAGCAGGGCTTTGGGTTTAAGGAGACGCAGAACATACCTTGGGTGAACTGCGTGACACTATGGTTTCCTTGGCCCAGGTTGAGAAGGTAGCCATGCTGGGGGGCTTCTGTCACAATGAACCTGAGAGTAAAACGCAGGCTGTCTCTGTCCTCCACGTTGAGTATTTTGCTTGTGATCATGAACCCTAAGTGGCCAGTGGCCAGAGTACGAAGTGTAGAAGCTCCTTTGTTTACCACAATTTGGGGGACACTGTTGTCAACGGGTAACACCTGGATCTTCATCACTTGAGGCCTCCTAGTTTCAAACACGGTATCAGGAAAAACATAGAAGTCCGAGTGGGTGCCGTCAGTCACGGTGAAGGAGAAGCTGTCTTCCGTGGATTCCGTACCATCGTGCTTGTAGCTGATTAAGTTTTCATTCAAGTCTTGCTTGGTGAAAACCATGACAGATCTGGTATTGTTGAAGAGGAGGTGACCGTGGACAGGGACCTGGGTGACAATGAATTTTAGGAGCCTGTCAGGGGTATCTCTGTCCTCCACAGTGAGTTCAAAGGGGGTGATCAGCTTACTTTCACTTTCACTGACCACCAGGTTGTGGATGGTGACCACTGGCTTTTTGTTGTCAACGTCGCTGATTGAGATCCGGAAAGTTCGGAAGACAGGGTTCCGCCCATCAGTGACTTGAAACTCGAAGCTGTCCATTTTGACCTCATCCTCAGCCGTGTGTATGTAGTAGATTTTGTTACCAGCCAGCTGGAGCTGAGTGAAAGAAGTGATGGACAGCCCCCTTCGATCTGTGCACTCCAAGTGACCTCTCATGGGAGCCCTGGTAATGGTGAAAACTAAGTTCTCATCAGGACTGTTCAAGTCACTTGTGCTCAGCAGATCCGTTGTCAGAGTGACTCTGCCACCTTCCTTCAAGGACACGCCCTTACTTACCACATCAGGGAAGACAATGTCAACACTTCCAATAGTCACGTAGAAGTAGCGATCTATAAGAGCATTTGTTCCATCTGTCACGTCGAACTTAATCAGGTCTCGAATGCCTTCTTGCCCAAAGTGGACATATTGAATCAAGTTCCTGTCCACTTCGTCCTGGGTAAAATTCATGCCTAGAGTGATATTTTCAAAGACACCTAGAGGTTTTTGTCTCTGTAACAAGCCATGCCCTGGTCCATAACGGATAATATAAACCAGTGATTTGTCATCAGAGTCTAAATCGGTTGCCATTAGGACTTTGTTGTTGATAACTTTGGTTTCCCCAATTTCTATTTCTAGCCCATTATTGATGGCCATTCTGGGCGTCTCGTCATCAACAGGGATGACCACAATGAGGACCATCTTCTCCACAGAGTGCTTGCCATCTGTCAGCTTAATCACAAAACTGTCCTCTTGTGTCTCAGAGTCATCGTGCTCATAAATAATGCTGGAACTCTCTACAATCTGGTCCAGGGTGAAGCTTTCAACCAACACTGTACCATTGATGAGCTGGTTCATGACGTGACCGTGAGTCGGAAACCGGGTAATGGTGAACGTTAGATCATCCCGGGGAATATCGGCATCAGCAGCGTTAAGGATGAGTCTGTTGACCACCAGACTCATGCCTTCCATCACCATGAATTCCCTCATGAACATTTCTGGCTGCTCGTCATTGGTAGGAATGATGACAATGGGGAAAATCTGTCTCTCAGAGAAGTTAATGCCATCAGAACAACGAAATATAAAGCGGTCTTCTACAGGCTCCACTCCTCTGTGGACACTCTGAACATAGTTGATGTGTCCTTGCCTGAGATCCTTCAACGTGAAGGCACTTATGGCAACCCCGGCTCTTGATTTCTCTGAGCCTGGTGCTGGAGAAATGTTCTCTACATAGCCTGAGGTTGGCTGAATGACTATTGTGCACAAGAGGTCATCCTTCAGGGAGTCCATGTCCTCAGCATTTAGGTGGGTCAGGCTCATCATACTCTTGTCACCTTCCAGTACTACAAACTGTTCACCAAGAGAAATCTCAGGGGCTTGGCTGTCCACAGGGAGGATAGTCACCCACACAGTGACGCCTTGAACGATGCTGCCACCGAGTCTCCATTCTTGAGACGAAGCCGACAAACTCAGGTTAAAAGAGTCAGCTTTGGGCAACAGGCCAATCTCACCACTGGTGTGAGCATAGACAACAGAGCCCTCCAGGATGTCCCTCTGGGTGAACTGCTCAGCTGGAGCTCCATTGACTAGGATTTCCCCATAGAAGGGTGGATTTTCCAACAGGAAGGTCAGCATCAAATCGTCGGTGTCCTGATAGGCCCCCTTAATGATATTGGCGGTGACTTCAGTAGCCCCATTCTCTAAGACGTCTAGATAGGACTCCAGAGTACCAGCAGGAAGGACTGACATAGGACCTTCACGGTCCTCTGCCCGAACGTTCACTCTGAGAGTGATTGGCACCACATGGTGTCTGTCGCTGACCTCCAGGGAGCAGCTGTCAGTCAAAGACTGGTCCCCACTATTCCAGTAGGAAATTCTGCCATGCTTTATGTCCTCCAAGTGGAAGTGTCCTCCTACATGCAGTGGCCGTCCAGATATTTGCATGTGGCCATGTTTGGGGGCCTGTGTGAGAGTGAAGGAGATGTGGGCCACATCCGTGTCAACATCACTCACATGCAGCTCGGTCTCACGCAGGATGTGGTGGCCCTTCTCCTCAACGGTGAAGCCAGTGTTGACAATCTCGGGGGGCTGGTTATCCACAGGCTGCAGGTAAAGGGTGAAGGTGCCAGGAGCCACATTCCCAGCTCGATCCTCTACTTGGAACTGGAACTGAGCCACTCGGGCTGCGACTCCTAGCTCCTGCCCTGGGGGCCTGTAAGCAATTTTATGATGATTGACCTGGGCTTGGGTAAAACGGCTCACCACCACTGAGGGATTATCAGTGAAGACCAAAGTGCCCAGTGGAGCCGGAGAGTGGTTCTCATCTGTGTCGGTGGGAGGCTGGGTCACTGTGTACTGTAACTCTCGGTCATCTGTGTCCAGGTCAGTGTAGTGCAGCCACCGTTTCCTCAGTGGTGTGAGCTGGGATTCCTGTACCACCATCCGAAGGGGACAGCCACTGCCCAGTTCTGGAGGGAGACGGTCCACGGGATGAATGCGTATTACAAACCTCTGGATCCCAGACTGATTAGGGGGATCATGATTGTCTTGGACTCTAAACATGAACTGGTCCATCACTGGCCCAGGGCTGTGGGGCCCTGAGTGCCTATAGAAGAGCTTCCCCTCTGTTATATCCTGTTGCTGCCACTCTGTCACCGTTCGCTCGTAAAATGACCCTTGCTTCTGCCACAGACCCTGCTCTTCCTGGGGAACATGCCTTTGGCGGAGAAGCAGGTGCCCCAAGCTTGAGAAGGGTGGCACCAGAACAAAAACCAGCTGAGAGTCATCTGAATCTATATCGGTTGCACTCAGAGTCAAGGGTGGGATGGGCACAGTTTCACCCTCAGCCACTGTCAGCCCAGTGTTGGCGTTCAGGACTGGTGGCTGGTCATCCACTGGTACTAAAGTGATAGGGAACAGGAACTGGACCTGGTGCCTGCCTCCTCCATCGGACATGCGCAGCACCAAGTTGTCACTCAGTGAACCGTCTCTGTCATCATGCTGGTACACAACCTGGCCAGCCGCCAGCTCAGCCACTGTGAAGGTCTTGGGAGCAGAGTCGCTACTGGGAGAACCCATTATAACAAGGTGGCCATGCCGGAGCCCAGCCACCACCTCCAGCCTCACAGCTTCTAGGTCATCTTCATCACTGATGACCAAGTTCTGGGGTCCACTGCCTACGGGACCCGTGAGCGGCCGATATTGACCCTCATAGAGAATAAGGCCAGTGTTCCGTGTGACCACAGGAGCCAGTGTGTTCATGGGTTTCACCACCACCATGAAGGCGAAAGGGTCTGAGGCTGCTCCTTCAGGGTCCACTACTTCCAGCTCTAGTTCAAACAGACGCTCCTGATCGGAGTCTTCAGAGGGAGGCTGGTAGGCAATCTTCAGCAGGCGCAAATCCCTCTGTGTAAAAGAGGAGAGAGGCAGGCTTCTGTCATCAGTGCTGACCAGGTAGCCCTGCCCAGGCTGGAAGGCAGAGGTGAGGTTGAAAATCAAAAGGTCAGGGTTGGATTCGGCATCCTCTGCTGCTAGCATGTCTGGAGTGAGAGCAGTCAGTACAAACTGGTCCACCTCCATCATCATCATGGCCACGAAACTGGGCTTGGGTGCAGTGTTCTCCGCTCCTCCCCGGATCCTCACAAGCACCTGGAAGTGTTCGCGTTTTAAAGCCGGGCTGCCCTCTGGAGCCCCTCGCGAATGTAGCTCGACCACCATCGGCAGCCAGTCCCTGTTAGGTGAGCGACTGGGGGCTGTGTGGCGGTAGCGGACTCCCAGCTCCTGGAATGCTTTGCAGTCCATCAAAAGGGTCTCGGAGGTCCCTCTATCTCCGGCCCCTCCCTGGACCTGTGGGTAGTGAAGGAGTTCTCCGTAACGAGGCAAAGCGCTCAAACCTGACAAGATGCCCACGCGGCACTCCTCCGTCTCAGGCTCGTAGGCGAACTCTAAGCTCCGAGCGTCCAAGGCATTGCTGGTCCCTAGCAGTTGTTCCACGACCAGAGGTAAATTCCGAGTCACAATCTCCAGCTGGGTGAAGACCACTTCCACCTCTAGTGCCAGTGGCAGGACTATCGCCCCTCCTGGAGCATCGTAGCGCAGCTGCAGGCGGACGCGGTCGCGGGAAGGGCTGCGAGCACCCAGGTGGGAGTAGCGCACCTCACCCGGGCCATAGTCGCACGCAAAACGCTTGGGACTCAAGCGGCCCGGCCGCTGGGCCAGCGCGTCGTTGTCTAATACGGTCACTGTGCAGCGGTCTCCTGGCTGCACCTGCAGCACCAAGTCACGCAACGGATCCAGCCAGACTTCGCGACCGAAGGGCACACGGAGCCCGCGGTTCGCCACCACTATAGCTTCCTCTGAAGGGACCCCCGAAGTCCCGGAGAGACCCAGGGACTGAAGTGCTGCGCCGGGACCAGCAGCCTGTGTGGAGACGCGGCTTACCAGTGACAGGAGCAGCAGCAGCAGCAGCCTGGGCGACTGTGCGAGTATGGACTGGAAGCTGGAGAACTTGGCTGTCCTGCGCGCGCGGCTGGCCATCCCGGGAGCCCCTGTGGTATGCAGGCTGCCGGCCTTAGAGTTCCGACAGTTCACCCGGCGGGTATGCAAAGCTAGTCTTTGCAGGCTCCTGGAGAGCCGGGTGGGAAGGGCCGGGAACTCGGCGCGGTGCCTGCGGGGCCCTCCCAGTGGCAGGGCTGGACCAGGAGGGTGGCCAAGTGCACAACGCGGTCCCTCCTTGGAGCCACAATCCAAGGTACTAAACACTTCCAGCGCGTCCGGGGCGTGTAGTAGGCAGGAGAGTCCCTAGGTCCCCGGTCCCGGGACCTTACTCTTTGAGGGAAATCTCTCCCTTTGCACCCCTAACTCCAATTCTCCCAGGAGACCAATCGCTGATCGCTGGAGGAGGCCCTGAGTCCAGGGTTGGGTAGTGACTGCTGTCAATCAGCTCCCAGGCGGGGAAACTGCGCAGAGCTGCTCTAAGAGAGGTGCAACAGGTTGGTTGGAATGGAGGGGCGCCCGGAGCTGCTTGCCTAATAGCCTGGGACCTGGGCTCAACCACCAGCCTCCGCGGCTCTATGGACTCAAGTCTTCAGGTCTAAAGATTAATGCATTTCAGTCCCCTTCCCTGATCATTGAAATCTCTCCCCGGATGGCCACCTCTTGCAGAAACTTCCAAAGCGCTGGTGGGAGTGGAGAACAAAGTTGAACACCTTGTCTGAGTTTGAAAAAGAATCCAGAGCAGTTAGGGAAGACACTGGAGATTTACAAACAGACCGGGGATTAAAAGCCAGACCTACCTAGTTAGAGCAGGTTGCAATACACACCACCGTCACCACCACAAGCCCCCACCCCACCCCCACCCAAGCCCTTGCTGATTTTCCCATACTTTAAGAAACGGACGCTGACGGGCGGATTGGTGGTTGTTGTTGATGGTGGTTTTTTTTTTTTTTCTTAAATCAAGCCCCTCCTTTGCAACCAAAGTTCACAGAGTTAAAGTGAAAAGAAGTATTTGGGGTGTGTGAGAAATGCAGTCTGATCAGAATCGCCAGCGTCCCACCAGAGACGTTCCAGAGAACGTAGCCCCAGGCTGTCCTAAACTACCTCTAACTGGAGAGCTGTCACTGCAGAAGCTCTGTTCACCTCGCAGTATTTAGACGACGGACAAGCTAAACCCAGTTGTCAGCAGCACAGTCCCCTCCACCCCCCACCCCCCCACACACACACCGAGAGAACTGATAAATACCCGGAGGGCAAAGAAGAGTTTAGATAAACCTCCTTTCAGCTAGACCAGATTGAAACCCCAGCCTGAGCGCTTCCTGCCCCCTTGTGTTGGTTGGTCAGGTTTCCTTGGTATGCAGACTCCCCTTAAAGCGTTTTCTTCTCCCTTCACTGCACCCAAACCCCCTCACAATCAAAACCCAGTCGTTTTCAATGGGTTTCTGGACAGTTTTGCTTATCACGTCGAGATATTTTCCCCAGTAATACAAAAGGGATTATGAAAGAAGGACCTGGAATAAAGACCATGTCTCTTCAATAAAACACCGAATTTGGGAAGCTGGGTGTGTTAAGAATCCTTGTATATTTCAGTCTAAATGAAATTCGTAAGATTTAAGTGTGGCGAGTTTTAAGGAAGAAATGAACAATCACTTTAACCCTTCCTGCGGTCAGCCTGCCAGCCTCTACCTCAGGAGTCTGATTCCTGTCTGATGTATTTACATGTGCTTCAGGCCAAAGCCCTAATTTCATTGCTAGATTTTGCTGTCAAAGGTCTGATTCTATTCTAAGAAGCTCACTGGCCTCTGAGGATGAGATGTGGAAGGTTCTGAAAGTCTTTTGAGAAAAAAAAACTGAGGCATTTATGCAAACAAACTGGTGAAATGTAGTTAGTGGAAACTCCCCCGGGTTCTGTGCTTTGTACTGTTGGGGGGGGGGGTTCCTACTAACACGTCACAGTTTATGACAAAGATAGAAAGGACACAGCCAGGACTTGAAACACACGAGAAAATTCCCATCCAACTCCTGGCCAGGTTCCAGTTATCTTTGATTTAATAATTTTATGATTTATCACGTTGATTTATGGAACTGAAAATGGCCAAGACATGAGAATATTCCATTTTCTATTTGCAAGTACGTAAGAAGATGTCAAGTGGAATAGATGGTCGACTTCAGAATAAAGGTCTTTATGTATCATGTTCTAAGTCCTACTTAGTGAAAGAGAAGTCAAATGGACTCTCTCTCTCTCTCTCTCTCTCTCTCTCTCTCTCTCTCTCTCTCTCTCTCTGTGTGTGTGTGTGTGTGTGTGTGTGTGTGTGCCCTGATTGAAAGCCACAGCCTGACCTCTGATGGTTCCCAGTGGCTCCAGGCTTCTTCCTTTCTTCCTTTTAAAGTCCAACAATGTTTGATTTGCCAGCAGTGATAAGATCAGTATTTGAAGTATGGTCAGATGCCTGAAGGGCAGTATTCAATATTTTGTTTTGTGCTAAGAAAATACAGGCCCAAGTTTATTTTTGAGTGACCTAAGGAAATCAATAAACTGGACTTTTTTTTTTGAATGACTTTTAATTTTAGCCTTTCTTAACTGAAGTGATAGAATAGTTCTTTAGAAACATCTTTTAATTAAAAATCTTAGTTTACTTTTTTAATTAGACAGCTAGCAATACAGAGTAGCTTAAATATCTTTTATATGGATGATCATTGCTGAAAATGGTAATATATTACATTTTTGTCAGAGAGTTTTGAATAGCAGTTCAACATTAAAAGAGATCTGCTTAAATCAGCAGGGAAATGTCATTTTAAGGAAAATGTTCTTTATCTTAAAAGTGATGAAATAAGTTAACAAATACTTTTTTATTTTTTTTAATCTAGGTTTTTAATTCTTTAGCTCTTACTTCTAAATCCAAACAAAATATTCCTTAGGATGCATTTTTTCCCCACTACTTAGAAAATTCACACAAAAAGTCTCTTCAAAACAACAAACTTAAGTTTAGTGACTGCTGAAACCTGAAAGATTTCCGGCCTAAGGTCAAGCATCAAAGAACGAATTTCCCGAAGTAAAGGAGGTATTTAAGATGAAAGCAAGATAGCTGGAAATGCAGAGCCTCGCTGCGGCTAAGGGAGCAGCTGATTACATCGGAATATTTTACTTTTCATTATGGAGTTTGCTTCACTCTTCCTGCGGCTTCTATTGAATCCTGAGACTCTAATAGTCTCAGAGGCACTTCAGAAATTTGTACACCCCTCCTTAAGGATCCATGATTGATTGGCTTCAGGTTCCTTGCCTCCAAAGCCCAAACCTGCAAATGTGTATGTCCTTTATGTAAAATGAGTATAGTGTTTGTATATAATCTATGCTCAACCTTCCCTATATTTAAATCATCTTCCATATATTTTAAATTTGTGGTACCAAAGATGATATAAATGTGTAGACAGATGTGCTGTTTTGTTCAGAGAATAAACACATTGAGAGACCCATCTGTACACATGTTCGACCCAGCCTCAAAGACTCCCCGAATATCTTCAGCTAGTGGCTTGTTGAATGGATGGCTATGGAAGCCCTGGATACAAGGGGCTGGCTGCGCCTGAGACAAATGTGCAAAGCAGTCGCTAGTTCTCAACAGAGATTTTACTTTTTAGCAGCTTCAAAACCTTGGTTTTCCTACAAAAATAAAACTTGTTTGTTTCAGAGAAGCAGAAAGGGAGAGCAAACAGGACTGGCCTGGTTAATCTGGGGGCTCCTTCCCTCTAGCTAAGGGAGCTGCAGCCATTGGTCTTCTGTTTCCCAACCTAGGTCTCAGATGTAAAACAAAGAACTCTACCCCCCCCCCCCCTTTTTTGACAGGGTTTCTCTGTGTAACCCTGGCTGTCCTGGAGCTCACTTTGTAGACCAGGCTGGCCTCTGCCTCCTGAGTGCTGGGATTAAAGGCATGCACCACCACACCCGGCAAAGAACTCTACCCTTAAAGTTAAATTTATTTTCTATTCTGAGTCTGCAGATTTATAAATGACCTGCTATTTTGTACCCATTCCTAATTTTTAAATGTGTAACAATTTAACTTTCTGTGCATGAGTGTTTGGTTTGCATGAAGGTCTATGTAACAAACACATATTTGCCTTATGCCCAAGGTAATCAGATTCCATGGAACTGGAATTAAAGAGGCTTGTGAGCCTCTGTGTGCACTTGGAATCATGTTACTGTCCTGAAAAGGTCTTAGCACAGTTTGCATGTTGCTCATCCTTTGCTTACATTAAGATACATTCTTTCCCAAATATTATTGAAATAGTGTCTACACTTCCTGCTTTACCAAGTTTTTACATTAAAACAACTCAGACAGATTTCACAACATCTTTGTAAGATAGCCAAAGAGATTTTTTCGGCTTTCTTATCAACAATCAGCAGGAGCTGGCATTGGCAGGATTAGGGAGGATGCTTTAGAGATTGGCTCATTCCCACTATTTGCCCATAATCTTAGGAAGAAGACACATGACCAAAAGCCAAGAAAAACAGTAGCAAGATGCTATCTGAGGCGAATATGGTAGCCACTGCTGGCACTGGTCCTTATAGGTGACAATATCTGGTTTCAGGGTGAATCAGCCACGCTGAAGCTGCTGCACCTTCTGTCTAGGGATTTAGGACATTCCCACTAACCAAACTGATTGCTCCGTTCCTGCCCCTGCAAAGGCAAAGGTCTAGGCATAACTGGATGGTTCAAGCTTAGGTCCTGAGCCACACAGGCATAGGGAGGCGGGTCTCTGGTCTCTTTGGTTTCCTGACGCTGAATAACTTTCTTTAGCACACAGTCTGCTGTGCCATCATGGGGATTTCTTAAGTAGTGGATAGAGGCTGTCATTTAGAGAAGCCAAACAGGGTCCTGCTTGTTGTAACCGGGTGGATATCAACTACATGGCTTTATATTTTGTATCTGAGAAAATTGACCTAGGATGCGGTGATTTCTTTTCAAGTTTGCATAATCATTGTCAAAAATTAAAATTATATAAACTAGGTTAAATGGAAGTATGTAAAATTAATTAGCGCTGAAATCATCTAATTACACTCGGATTTCCTTATCTGAAATGCCTGGGACTAGAAGTGTTTTAGTGGCAAACGCATACAATGAGGGATGCTGGGGATGAGGCACACACAGAGAACAAAATTCATCTATGCATGGTGTACATCTTACATACATAAACTGGAAGTAATTTTATTTCTTTTTTTTTTTTTTTTTTTTTTTTTTTTTTTTTTTTTTTTTTTTTTTTTTTTTTTAAGATTTATTTATTTATTATATGTAAGTATACTGTAGCTGTCTTCAGACACTCCAGAAGAGGGCGTCAGATCTTGTTATGGATGGTTATGATCCACCATGTGGTTGCTGGGATTTGAACTCCGGACCTTCGGAAGAGCAGTCAGGTGCTCTTACCCACTGAGCCATCTCACCAGCCCGGAAGTAATTTTAATGTACCAGCATTTTAATGGTAATCTATCACTTGAGGTTAGGTGTAGAATTTTCTTTTATTGTAAATTACATTTTATTTTTGTACTTATTCACTTTACATCCTGCTCACTGATCCCCTTCCCATTACCCCCTCCCACAATCCTTCCCCTATTCCCCTTTCCCCTCTGAGTGAGTGGGATACCCTCTCCTGGGTATCTCCCCCACCCTGGCACATCAAGTCTCTGAAAGGCTAGGCACTTCCTTCCCATTGAGACCAGCTAGAAGAACGTATCCCAGGTTAGGTGTAGAATTTTCTGAATGTGATGTTTTTTAAGAGTTTACAAATATTTGGCATTTTGGAGCATTCTGTACTTGAAGTTTTTAGATATGTTTTAGACCCCTGTTTACCATCTTACCTCTGGCGTGGTCTTTCTTTCATCTCAACCATACCCACTCATTTTTCTTCTTTCAGGTGCATTTGTCCAAACCTCTTCCTTTTCTCTTACCCAGAATGGAGGAGGAGGGAGCCATGCAGAGCAGAGGCAATAAAATCCTCCATGAACTATCTTCTGGCAGGCTTTGATGGTGGGCAGTACAGGACTCATGCCATTGATGAACAACTGGATCCACACGGGTGAGACACCTCTCTTGTCATGATTGAGGAGCTGTAGTGAGCCTTGGCTGCTGTGACTTTTAAAAGATAAACAGACCTGAGCCAGCAATGATTACTCAATGCGGCCCATCAGTCAACACTGAGCCTTTCTTTGGGCATCTTTTCCTCAGACTCTCCCAACTTTTTGACTGTGTATTTGATAAGATCTTGTGAAACCAGTGATTCCAGGGCATTGAAAGTCCCAGATTTTCCAGCTGCAGGCTTTCAAGCAAAGCTCAGATTGTAGTAGAATTCAAACCAATTAAACAAGAGAGCATCACTAGGCCAAGACTAGAAAAAACAAACAAATAATAAATAAATAAATAAATAAATAACATCAAAGCTCTTTTCTCCTGGGATTTATATTTAAATCTTTTTAGCATAAGCTCATGAATGCTTTTACATGCTTCTCATTCATCTTTATTTTCTGATTATTGTTATAGGCATCCATAAAAATATCCACACTGCCCATGGGAGAAACAAGCATTTGGTAAAGGGTTCTTAGTCTTCTTTCTTCTTAGAAATAATTCAGTTCTACAAAATAATCTTCATGGGGGAAAGCTTGCTTAAGATATAATTTGAAAATGAGAGTCATACATCTCATATTTCTATTCAGGGAAAAATTAGTGTTTCAAAACTGAGTTAAAAAACCATAGGATAAGAAACAAATGCAGATTTAACCTTGGAAATTATTGTTCAAATGAATCAGCTTTGAGAATGATTTCATTGGCAAGTCAGTTAGCACTTTCTCCAAAATATTCTCTTTTCTTTTTTATGCTTTATTAATCCCTAAACATTTTTTTCCTGAAATTTCCAAGGCATAATCTATAAAGCTTACCTGCCTGGTTCCTTCGTACAAGCAGGGGCACCAAACTGCTCCCAGAAGCCTCCTTAACCCTGGAGTCTTCCAAAAGGTATCTTAAAGCCCATTTCACAGTCTCTCCACTGTTGGCATATATTTTTCACAGCCTACTTTAAGAAGGGCTCAACCTCCCCTCTAGCCCACCACACACCCGGTAGAAAAGAAAGTGGACGTGTTTAGAAATAGTTCTTTGGGGCAATTCCAATCTTTGTTGTTCTTGGTCCAGCCTACTTGCAAACAGCAAACCTGAATCAGCAGCTGCAGTCTAGTCCTCTCGGGCAGACACCACACATGGGTCAGCAAGGGCAGTTCAATCCAGAAGAAACCCCGAGGCTCCCCAATTGGCCTTCAGAAGCAGCAGGAAGTCACAAGAATCTCAGGAGAAGTTCTTTGGAGGAGTTTCTCTCTATGAACTCACCACAAGCAAAGCTCAGCAACACAGTGTAAGGCGAACCAACACACGTGCATGTTGTCATTGAAAACTAGCAAGGCAGAGCAAAGGGAACCAATGCTAGAGCTCCCATTGTCTGTGGGGTCATAGTTATAGTCTTTTTAAATATCATGAATCCTTTCATGCGTTTGCTATAGTAAAACATCCTTTCACCTGTGTCTACCTCAGCAAGACATTCTTTCATGTGTCTGCCTTAGCAGAACGCCCTTTCTGTGTGCCCCAGAAAAACATCATTATAACCCAACTGAGTCTCCAGAGGAACCAGAAATTTCCACTTTACTCCACCTCCAGACTTCAGTACATCTCATTGCATCTGCAATAGATTGTCCCTGGACTTGCCACGTGGAAGTCTGTCTCATAACTGAACAGCTCTCACTTTGACAATGCCCACACATCTAGCTGCCTCCTGGAGATTTCAATCTCTAGCATGAAACAGATTCTCTAGACTCCTTCTTCCATGTGACAGTTTGTCAGGTGTGTCTTCAGCAGTCACTTCCCTACTCCATTATCTTTTGACCAGACTGAATATCTTTGCTTCTCTCAACTGCCCCTTGAGGCGTGTCTTGGATGGAACCCTTGCTGCTGTGTTTGTCTGGAGAGTCCCTGAGCAGAATGAGCGGGGATTTCGAACAGGATTGTGTTCACAGGGTGATGGGAGTTCTTCTGTACTAGACACCTGTTTGCTTCCTCACCATGCCTTCATCCTTTGTGGTTCAAAAATAAATCAGAGGGAAATATAGTTCAGTCTCCTGTTAACCGATTTGCAGTTCAAGAAGTGAACGTCATCCTCACCTTCCCTTCTTAAATCATCAGTAGTTAACAGAAGAGACACCAGATTTTTTAAAAATGTAAAAAAAAAACCATGAGAAAAAGTCTAAATTATGGACAGTGCAAACCATTACCAGGTTTGTTGATAGAGTATTACAAATCTTTTGGTTAGCTGCCTTTTTTTTTTTTTTTAAATAACTGTTGCAATTTCAAAATTCTATCCTGGTAACTAAACCTTTAAGATAAGTACTATGTAAATAAAGACATTTATGACATATGTTATTGATGAAAGAAAAAAAGCACAAAGAAAATGTATCTAAATAATGGAAATGTATGAAATTCAATTATATGGACTCATTGGTGTATAAATAAAATGATAAATATGTCAAATAGTCTAGAAACTTTTTACTACTATGTGATAGTTGCTGCAGTGTGAGAGATAAACACATTTTGTGTGAGAATAATGATTATTGGAGATATTGATAGGTTTGTGAATTTAATTGTTCATTCTTGAGATTAAGTAGAATTAATAACTGGAGAATGAAGGAATTCTAGCTAGCCCAAGAGTGGCAAATATGGCTCTGGCAGGCCTCCCTCATCTTTCTCCCATTCCCTCTGCTGTGCTAAAACAATAGATTACATTCCTAAAGCCAAACGCCAAGGTCTGTATATGGCCACTTCCTTCTCCTAAGGCTGACTACCAAGGTCCAGCTATCAAAGCATTGAAGTCCATCACTCAAAAGCCCCCTTTGGCTCATCTAATTAACATGCCCAATTAAAATTAAACACCTCATTCTAGTCCAAGGTTTTCCCTTTCCCTTTATAAACTGTCATTTGCCTATGGGCCACACCTGTCTCCCCTCTATCCAGAGGCAGTCCTATGTCCCCCCTCTGGGACAAATATCTAATTCCTCCTCCCTTGTTCCCTTCCCTTCTACCTCATGCTGTGTCTCCCGTCTTTTTATCTTATTCCCATCTGCATGGGGCAAATAAATCTCCTTTGTGCTGAGAATATAGTTTTGGGGTGTCCTGGGCCATGCCAATCTTTACAGAGAACGATATTTATTTTGGCTCAGGGTTTTGAACCATTTAGCTACATTGATCTTGAGCCTGTCTGTGCTAATGAAGAATGTCATGGCAGGGATGTTCTATGGAGCCTTAAGCCTATCACGTTATACATGGGAAATGAAAATGAAGGGGGATAAAATTCCAATATTTCCTCAAGGAGCAGAGAAGAACTTCAAGGTCCTATCTCCTGCTATTCACTGCACCTCCGCAGCATCACTGGCTGAAGATCAAGTCACACACGCCGACTTTGAGGGACCCACTCAAAACAGTGTGGGCGCTGGTACTTCTACCTCTCCACTTGCCACACCTATTGGGTTTCCATTAAAACCTTTTAAAGTTGTAAGGCTGAATTAGTTTGCCTCAAAACCATTATCAAAGTCATTTGAAGGATGTGCCAAGGCTTGAAGTAAATTTGTACAATAATTCAAACTGTTTAAGCAGAAGCTTACCAATTTTTGTACCTACAGAGAGGGTCAGAGTGCAGCATGCGCCATATTTATGAGCCTTTGTGTCATGACAAGAGTGGATTAGCATCATTGGAGTGGTAACGTGGCCGGCATTTGCTTTTGAAATAATGTCAATATGCATGTTTATTTGCTTAATGAGTATATTTAATATATGAGCGAAGGCCACTCTACTCTTATGCTATCTGCTTGAAATGAACAAGGAATGTGGTAAGACCAGTCAGTCCTATGAGGCTAGGCCTTTTGCCACCGTCTTTTTCTGCAAAGTGACGTGTTTGACTGGAAGCAGTATACAATGCCATGACAGTGTCGAAGGTCCTCGGGGGTCAGCAGGTGCGAGTTTCTACACAAGTGCAATGTACAGAGGAAACAAGGGGCTGGGGAGAGTTTTTGAGACCCCCTTAGCACATCTGTAAACCAAGCTTCAGCTGAGCTTCCCTTAGTCTGTCAACCAGTTGTTGACAACTACCCGAGACCGGTTTTTTTTTTTTTTTTTTTTTCTTTTTTTTGCAGTCTGAGAGAGAAGGCAGTGCTGAGAGTGGGGACCATGCACCGGCCCCTTCCTCAGGAAACTTTCGTGTGTCTTCTTAATGAAAATGTCGATTTTATAATTTAAAAAAATCTGCTTGTTTGACTTTAAATGACTAAATATCTCATAATTCTCATAATTCTTCTAAACATAGTGCTTAGACTATTCCTGAACATGAGATTTGAACATGGAGTAGTTGATAAATTGAGTGTCATTCCATTGGTGAAGACTGATTTTCCCTTTCCTAGCAGGTATAAATGACAGGGTTGTTGTTAACCTTTACCCCAGTAGCTAGGTTTACATTCATTCACTCATTCATTCATTCATCCATCCATCCATTCATTCACTCTTTTCTCCCCTTATTTGGTTTTTATTCATAAACTTAACTCAGCAGTCCAACTAGACCTGGAGGGGACTGAGGAAAATATGGAACCCAAAGAACTTCAGTGAGAGCAGAGATTACAGGGCATTGTGAGCAGATGGGGTGGGAGGGGTGGGGCGCTCTCCTGAACTACAGAAGGAATGCTCTTGTGGGTTAGAGCCCTGAAAGTCAAAAGACTTAGATTAGCCTGCAATTGGAAATGGTAATCTTCTTGATGGACTTGCCATTCCTGGACTCAGAACACTTCCACGGTACACGTGCCCTCTTTCCCTTCCTGCAGACAATACGCTTGCCACCCAGACGTCAGTCTCGGCAATGCAGATAAAAAAAACTGTGAACCATTCAAGTTTGGTCCAGCATTTACCATGGACAAGATGCCTAGATCTGTATGCTTCAGGATGAAGTTCTCATCCTTAGATCTCCCACCATAGACAGAGCTGCTGCCAGTCTCATTATGGCATGGTAGGCCACCACCCCAGCACATGGATCCTGGCCTAATTCTGTGAAAGGAAGTATTTGTATGTCCAGATCCTTTCTCTCCAATGCTCAGAGCACAAAAGTTTTCTGTTGTCTGCAGAATTTTGTCTGCAGACAGCTCGAAGGAGACCTAGCCCAAGGGCTTGCCATCACAGCAATAAAAAAAA
>NC_034593.1:46767210-46783654 GCF_900095145.1 Mus pahari
AAAAAAAAAAAAAAAAAAAAAAAAAAGAGCCCAAGAGAGGGCACAAGGATCAGGGACCCACTTCTTCCTGTGCTCAGAAATCCTGCAAAAACACTAACCTGGAAGCCATGACGTGAGCAGAGAGGTCCTGGTGCAGATGTGGCAGTGAGCACTGCCTCAGTCTCTGTGAGCCATTATGAGCTCTGCTCAGTGGATTTAGAGGTCTTCTTTCTTTTCTGTCTTTTTATTTATTTCTTGACAAGCATTATTTGATTTTACCATAGGTCTCTGGAACATTTAGTCTCAAGTTCTAGGTCACCCCAAGCAGTGTCAAGTATGGCTTCCATCTCACGGAGTGGGCCTGAAGTCAAATCAGACCTTGGTTGGTCACTCCCACAGGCTTTGTGCCACCAAAGCCCCAGCATAGCTTGCAGGCAGAACAGCATTGTAGATAAAGGCTTTGTGGCTGACTTGGGGTTTATGCTTCTGCTAGCATGCAGAGTACCTTCCTATAATACATTTAAAATAAAAAAATTTTAAATAATCAAAAAAGTATAAAATAATACCTTACCTTAAATCCCAATTTTCTCCAATTGTTGGTTTATCCTATTAGATATCATTTTATTTTAATATATATATATATATATATATATATATATATATATATATTATTTTTGAGTTACTAATTTTTACTTGTGTGTGTGTGATTGTATGTGTGCATGTGCAGTAGGTGTGCAGTGCTCATGGAGGCTAGAAGAGGGCATTGGATCCCCTGGAACTGGAGTTGCAGATGCTCATAAGCTGCCGTGCGATTGTTGGGAACCAAGACCAGGTCCTCTCAGCAGGTCCTTTGCTGGCTGAGCCATTTCTGTAGCCTCTTACTTCAAAATATTTATTTCCTTTCCTTAAAATTTACAAAGACTCGCTATAATATTTGATGACTGTAACAACAATAGTAATTCCCCAAAAGGCACATCTCTTTAAAACTTGCCTTTAAAAAAAATCTAAATTTGTGTGAGTTTGGAGTTTACAAACTGGCTGTTTTCTGTAAACATGTTTAAATGACATGTTTACAGGATGTCAGTCATTCACACTGGTCTTTGTTCTGGAAGGAAATCTTATAACTTCTGCCTGGGCAGATGGAGATCAATGTATAGTATTGAGAAAACCAGTGACTTCCTACATGGCTGGGACTCATGATTTAGCCTTAGACGTGACAATGTAAACATCATCCCTATACTTGAGGATTTACCTGTAAAATTGGATATATCATCTCAATAAGGCGATATGCTGAACAGTTAGAGAGAAGTAAAAGAGCATGTGATTAATTAGAGAGAAGAGAGAGCAATGTGGTTAAGTCACAGGTGTGTTGCTAGGTGAAGAAAATGATTGGTCAGAAGTCAGAACTGGCGAGAAGGTAGTTAAAGTAGGAAGGAGGAATGTGGATGTGAGAGTCTTGAACGCAACAGAAAGATTAACTTGAACAACCAAAGAAAAATGGGCGAGCTTAAGTGCTAAGGGAACATAAGAGAGCTGACTCAGCTGTGGTTAAATCGGGATATTGGCACTGGCTGTGTGAGAGGAGGTGCTTTTGTAGTATAAAAGAGAGTGTTGATAAATAGGCTGGTATGTTCAGAGTCTTATAAAAAGAGTTTAAAGAGTTTAAATGTAAACCAATGGTGGTCAATAGAGATTATTATTATTTTTTTTTTTTGGAGACAGGGTTTCTCTGTGTACCCCTGGCTGTCCTGGAACTCACTTTGTAAACCAGGCTGGCCTTGAACTCAGAAATCCGCCTGCCTCTGCCTCCCCAGTGCTGGGATTAAAGGCGTGCACCACCACGCCCGACTAATAGAGATTCTTAAAGTCTTAAATGACAATGTTTTACGAAGATTGCTGTGGTGGCAAGCTCTCTGCAGGGTGAGCATTGTGCCCAGGAAGCCACTGTGCAGGGATGGATGGATAGGATTAATGGGTGAGAGAGCCTTACAGGAACAAGGAGAACAGGAGAGGCTAGGATGTTTGGGTAGAAAGTGTTTCCAAAGCAAATAATCTGAATAATTGATTGTTGTGCAAAGGACCATGTGAGACCTGGCAGTTGAGTGAGCCATGGCAGGCTCAAGAGCAGCTTTCTAGCATCCAGCTCACACCGTGGAAAACTTGTCTCATCAGAACCAGAAGAGGAACGCTGGGCTCCAGAATGTGTTTGTTACCCATGACCAAACAATAGAACTCAAGGTGACACAGGCCAGAGACCTCCCTCAAAGTTTTCCAAAGAGCCTGTATTAATGTAAGTGCACACACATCTGTGTCTAACATGCTGGACTAAAGAGAATAGAGCAGCAATTTTATTATAGAAAAGACTGTTAATTTTTTTTCATTTTTAAATATAAAACTAGGAAGTACAAAGATATTTGTGTTGGGGCTGTAGGGAATAGTCACCATGTCTCAAATTTCAGGGACAACTTTTCTTCCTGGTCTTACTATTATTTTAGACTTTGGAATAATGTAATTATTTTGCCTCTCACATTCTAGAAGTTCGCAGTGTTCCCTCCCTTTCAATTACATAGTCAAGCAAAAATTTTTTGGTGCATTTGTACATACTCTCCTGAATTCCTCAAGATTCATGCATGTTGGTATCTGTCTGGCCCAGATTTTGAGAACAGCTTTACAGTGTGGGCAGATGGCATTCGAACAAAGACACAATTAAGCAAGCTGAGTCTTAACTCGGAAAGAATACATCCAGGGGTTTCTCTAGGTTTAGTCTGGAGACATACTTTTTTGTTAATATAGGCATATGATAGTAGAGGAAGGTTAACTTTTCTCGTTCAACTGTGGTAGAATATTTGACTTTCGTGACTGAAAGTTTATTTCTTAGGACATGAACCTCACAGGTCTCATGATGTCATGTCCAAAGATGTGTTACTATGGACACATCAGAACAATGCCTTGGATACAGGGTGTACTGTATCCTGCAGGAACGCTTTTGAAAAATTACATATACATAATAATATATGTATAATAATATACATATAATAATACATTTCATATATACATCAATGATAGAAACAAAGCTTGCAAAACATTATTTTAATGCAGTATTTCTCTGATTTCATCTCTGAAAATACTTGGTTTGCTACAACTATAAATATCAACTATTTCATAAGCATTCTAGGTGATATTAGATAGGGGAAATCAGGTTATTAAAAGAACTAACTAATGACAGAGTGTTCTAAATACGGCTTCGTTCTTAGAATCTGCTACATATATCTAGTACCGGAACACAAATAAACAAAAGCTACTATTAGAATATTCGAACTCCTTTGACCCCAGCATAACACAAGTGTGTTTCCTCTTCCAACTGTACTGAAATGATACACTTGATTTTACTAATATTAAAGAGATAGTTTTCAACAGTGTTACCAGACATGGTGGCATGGCTTGCATAAGTTTCAATAACTACCAATAAGACTAAGCAATCCAGTGGAGGAGGAAATAATACAACACTCCACTCTGTTGGGTGGGATTTTGTATAAGTAATCCCCAGGGTCTACAATACATGTTTAATGCTGAGCAGCAGGGCGTGAGGATTCAGAGGTGTGTTTGTGGCCTTCTTCAGGCTAGCCCATCTCATGGGCAGTGCTCAGAACTTGGGGACTTGACATGACAGAATCTGTCATGGTGCAGCTTTCCCTAGGAGAGTAGCATGGTTCCTGGAGTCGCTCATGGAGGCATAGAAGAGTGACCCATTCTCAAGGAAATGAGAAATAACATTTCCCTTTCTGGGCAGGCACTTCTATTATAGTTAGGAGCGTTGAATACTAAGGTTAAGCAACTTCTGTGTTATTAGCTCTGTTGAGAATTTTATTAGGTTTTTCATCCATCCTTCCCCAGGAAGTTTTTTTTTCCCCCTCAAGAGCTCATGTGTATGAACTTTCGGAGGCTCATTATATGAACTTTCAGGGATTCATGTGTATAAACTTTTGGGGGCTCAGCTATATGAACTTTGCATCTGTCACTGGTTTTATTCAGGGAGCCAGGAGCTCAGAGTTGGGAGTCAGAACACTAACTCTTTCCAAACTATGCAATCAGAAGTAGAAGCCATCGACTTGGATTTCAATACATGAACTCAAATGGAATAAGGCCTGGAAAACCGACCCAGAAAGAGGTGAATCTTTGAGATTTGCTTCTTCTGCCAAATCACAAAACCCACCACGCGTTGTCTCGGTTTCCTCCAGTTCTCTTCTTTGCCCTCCCAAATGTTAGATGGGAAAGCTCTTAAACTCGGGCTGACCAAGCCCCATGACACTACTCCCAAGCCATTAGATATAGAAGCATATGCAAGCACATTCACTCGCCCTGTCACTCAACTTCACTGCAGAGAGTGGAGAGTAAATAGAAATGAAAGGCACAGAAGTCATGTGGCAGCGACACGGGCTTTTGGGCAGGAATCGTCTCTCGTTTACTCTGCTGTGTTAGCTGGTGTCCCCATCTCACATGAGGGCTTAGACACACCCCTGCTGCCTATCTCCCCACATGTCAGGACCTTCTTTCTGTGTCACCCAGTGGCTGACCCTGTGAGTCTATCTCTGATTCTCAAGCATTTAGAGGTACAGACACTTTCTGGACTACAGGCAAAATACCATTCGTAGACTTGTGTCATAATTCACTCCAACAGATACTATGTGAGCACCGATCTAGCACACCGTCAAGTTTGAACATGCACGGGCATTATTGTCAATCCAAGCTGCGTGCCTCTGTTCTTCTTAGTCTTTGGAAAGCAATGCTGACAGTTCCAAAAGCAGATCCACTTTCTAGGAGGAGACTCTGATCAGAGGGGCTGCACACTGTGCAGGGCACGAAAGATTCCTGTGGCCCAATCTGGTCCTTCATGGCAGGCATCGGCAATCATCCTCTCTCTGTGTCTCGTGCACAGCTTTGAGTTTGCATTGCTTAATCAGAATAAAGACAAGCCACACTCAATTCACACTGGACCTAGAAATAAGTCTAACATGGGGGCCCTTGAAATCTAGGTCAAGACAAACGCTAATCAGGCAGACAGTAGATTTTAGCAGCGTTACAAAAGAAGCTCCGAATCCCCTCGGTAGCCACTGCTTAGGATGTTCAGAGCGTCAGAAAACCTCCCACTCCTTATAGCAAAGCAATGTAATGGTATATGGGGATTTATACAAACATGCAAAATGTTTTTGTCACATAGGTTTCTGCATTCGATCAATGCAATGTTGGGAGACCAAAGTTGTGGAGAGAGTGGAGACTCCACCAAGGTCAGAACAAGGTGATTTCTGTTTCAGTGGCCAGAGCCAGGAGCAGCCATGGTTGGAGCTCCTGAACACTTCAATACTTCAGCAGAGAAACTGAAAAAGAGTCAGGGTAAACTAAAGGAAATATCCCAGGAATAGACTTGTAGCTGGGAAAATGTGAGCAGTTGAAGAACTGGGCAACTGAACTATGCTGTGCTTTTGTCCATGAGAAAAGTCTGTGTCTACTTTGAATTCTTTACTTTGGGCTTTGGGGATAACGCAGTACAGGTGGGGACCTAGGGGCTTGAAAGGAGGGTGGTATGCAGGGAAAGGGCCCACAACTGTTCAGGACTGCTTATTGAATTTTCATAGAACATTCTCTTTGCTACTGCAGTCTGGTGCCAGAGTCCAGTCTGCGCACTTTAAGGTACGGCTCTGCGTAGGAGGTTATGTCAAGATAGAAAAGAACTTTGGTATTCTATCGCAGCTTTGTAGTCTAATTTCCAGTTTCTTCATAGCATTGTGCACAGTTCACTGGTAGGATGGAGAAGGGACTCTCACCCACAGGCCTCTCCATGTCATGCTACTCTCTGCCCCTGGACACTAGCTTTTGCACTTTACTTAATACAATTAAATGGGACTTATAGAAAATTCCCATTATAAATTCAGTATAGACACTTTAAAACAAAACCAAAACATTTTTTGATCTATGGCCAATGTTGCTAAGGACCCTGTGGATATATGCAGCTACCTGTATCGTGTGCCTGAAATATAGCCCTCTAAATAAGGTTGGGGAGATGACTAGTGAGTTCTGCAAGCACGAGGACCTGAGTTCAAATCTCTAGCAACCGAGTAAAAAGTTGGGCATAGCTGCTCTGGTCTGCAATCCCGGCATTAGAAGGTAGAGTGAAGAGGATGCTGGCAACTCCCTGGCCAGCTTGACAAGCTGAGAGTGCACACACAGAGAGACACAGACAAACACACACACACACAGACACACACACAGCACTGGCACACATTAGAATTTTAAACTTTAGATTATGTTTACAATATATTTTCAAAAAGGATTTCCCATATATTTGCTTTGGAAAAAGGAAAACAATGATTTCAGACCAACTTCAGTATGAAGACAAAGTCGGCTGACTGATTGCCTCTGGAGAGGAAAAGGTTAAACTTGCTTCTGTCTGGAGTTTTCTGTGCTAGCTGTCTTTTTATCTCTCTGTGGGAGTGGCTGCCTATAAGTAGCTGAGGTCCCACCTAGCCTGCCTGGGTCTTGCAGCTGACTCTGTAATCTGCCTTCTTTCTTCACTAAGCACAGTTGGCAGAGAAAATAGAGCATTTAGAAAAAAAAAAAAAAAGACAGTGGAAATGTCTGCCCTCTGTTAACTCTTCCTGGGAGAAAGGAAAAAACCCACATGCCTATTTTTAAAAGTGTGTATTCCCTTACAAATGTCCCTTACAAAAGAGATCAGAACACAGGACTGTTTATTATTATTTTTACTATTGTTTTCTTTTATTCATGTATTCATGGTTTGTGTATGGTGAGTGTGTGTGTGCGTGTGTGTGTGTGGTATGTGAGTAGTGTGTGTGTATACTATACTGTGGTGTGTGTGTGGTATATGCGTGAAATGTGTGTGTGTGTGGTATGTGTGTGTATAGTATGTATGTGAGTGTGTGTGATATACAATGACTGTAGTGTATGTGTATGTGGTGTGTGGTATGTGTGTGTATGTATGTGTTGTGTGTGTATTTGTGTATGTGGTGTATGTAGTATATGATTGTGGTATGTGTGTGGTGTATTTGGTATGCATATGTATGTGGTGGGTATGTGGTATATAGCTGTGATATATGTGTGTATGTGTGTAGTATGTGTGTGTGGTATGTATGTGAGTGGTGTGTACATGGTATATGACTGGTGTGTGTTAGGTGTAGTGTATGTATGCTCTGTATGTTTGCCATGTGTGTGGGTGCCTGATGGTATTGAGAGAAGACTGGAGTTCAGTTTGTTGTGAACTACATGAACTGGATGCTGAGAGTCCAGTTCAGGTTCTCTGGAAGAGCAATCAACATTCTGAACCCATGATGCATCTCTCCAGACCCTCTTCCCATTCATTATTTTTTAAAGATACATTTGTTTTATTTTATGTGTATAAATGTTTGCATATATATATATATATATATATATATATATATATATATATATGTGTGTGTGTGTGTGTGTGTGTGTGTGTGTGTGTGTGTGTCTGGGGCCTGTGGAAGCCACAAGAGGGCACTGGATCCTCTGGAACTGGAGTTATAGATGGTTAGGGGCATTCATGTAGATGCTGGGAACTGAACTTGGGATCTAGGCATGAGCAGCCAGGGCTCTTAGTGACTGAGCCATTTCTCCAGTCCCTACTTCATTATTTTAAAAAGAACTACTTACCTAACATATATTTTGATTAAAGGCAGAGTTTGGCCTAATGCATTGTGCTTGCGGATTAGGAAATTCTGGATAAATAAGAGATAAAGAAGGTAGTTAACTGGAGCCTAGCATGGCTGTCCTCTGAGAGGTTCTACCAGCAGCTGACTGAGACAGATGCAGATTCGTTCAGCCAAGCATTGGACTGAGGTCGGGGACCCCTATGGAGGAGTTAAGGTAAGGACTGAAGGAGCTGAAGGGATAGGACAAATAACAGTATCAACTAACTTGAACCCTTCAGAGCTCCCAGAGACTAAGCCACCAACCAAAGAGTGCACATTGGCTGGTCTGTGGCCTTTAGCACATATGTAGCAGAGGACTGCCTTGTCTGACCTCAGTGGGAGAGGATGTGCCTAATCCTGTAGAAACTTGATGCCCCAGGGAAGGGGGGTACTGGGAGGGGTGAGGGTGGGTGGGTGGGGGGTGAGTGAGAGGGATGGGGCTTGGGTGGGAGAGCACCCCCTCGGAAGCAGAGGGGAGGAGGAAGGTGAAGAACTCAGAGAGGGGGGACCTGGAAGGGGGACAACATTTGGAATGTAAATAAATAAAATAATTTAATAAAAAATGGAATTCAGAGAGAAAAAAGGTAGTTAATGTCTATGTCATTTAGATCAAGATCTAGAAAAGGCTCTACTGCAGAGCATCTGTGTCCTCAAGACACATGACCCTAGCATCACATCTGTATGGGTCACTTGCCAGGAGTTTCTTGTCATTGGTAAACATGTGATTCTATAGTATCCGTAATGTTAAAAGCCCCCAAATGAACTAAAACACAATTTACATTTCTGAAACCAACCTAATTTATTTAATACAATGGTCTCTACTTCCACCCATTCCCTCCAGACCATATAACTTCATTTTTACGGTTGAAGGAAATTCCCCCATGTCTATGAACCATATTTCTTCTATCCATGCCTATGTCTTGAGCACCTAGTCTGGCTCCCTAATTTAGCTTCTGTGAATAGTGCTGCAATAAGCATTGGTGTAAGCATCTCTGGCGTGTTAACATAGGGTCTTTTGGGTAATTACTGAGGAGTGATATAGCTGGGTGGTATGGCAAGATAGTCTAAGATAGAGAACATGGTCTCTATCCAAGGGAGAGTACCATCTTTAGGCATTGTCTTCTGTGAGAGTCTGAAGTGATAGTCAGTCACAAAGGCTCTATGTTAGTAGCAAAAAACAGGTGGAGATGAATGAACCAGTGTTGTTGGGTATAAAATATCTCAACCCACTGTACATCATATAAGAACCTGGAAAGCCAAATAACGTAAATGTTTTCAGTACGTAAGCTATGTCTTAAGGTCAATAGTAAGCATCCCTTAGATCAAGCTAAGGCTCTGCTAGGGATGTTGTCAGCCAAGGGTGTGTATCTACTAGTGGGTCCCCCAAGCTGGTCACTCCTGCTGGCTCCTGTAATGTACGTCTTCCTGTATTCTTTTTAGAACTCAAGGGCACTGAGACCCAGATTTGCTTTTAAGAGATGGTGCCCAGTTGTTTGCACTACTTTGTCCCAACAGAAATCCTCCCAGGACCTTCATTCCACAACACTAGTCTCTGGTCATACTCGGCTGTTGTAGTAGAAGGTGCCTCCAGTACATTATGGGAGCAGACTACCCTGGGTAGCAATGAACAGGGAGGGGTCAGGCTCAGCGGGAGCCATCGCAATCACAGAGGCGTCTGTCACGCTTTATATTGGCGAAGTCAAAAATATCTTTACAATCCACCCACAGCTCTCATAAAGTTAGCCTAAGTTGTTAAACCACACAGTAGGCTTTCAGCAAATATTCTGGCCCGCATTTAAGCCGAGAGTATTAAATCGTGTATATTAATGTATTTTTTTTTTAATTTGGAGAAGTGACATGCAGTTGGAATGATCATAATTCTATTTATCTCACAGATGTATTAAAGTCAGCATTTAAGGAAGAATGGATGGATGTGAATTCCTACAGGTTGGGTAGTTCCTCTGAGTAATATTACATAGAATACAAGTTAGGAAAATCCATGTTTAGTAACGCACCTTTAGTTCCAGCTCAAGACAAAGGAAAGAGAAGCAATCACTACATAAAAGTAAGATGAAACATTAAGAAAAACTCAGACTCCGTTCTTCCACCAGTTTTTTTAAAGTCAAGATACCAAGGGAATTTTTTTCCCTGCTTAATGAAATGAGGTTCTCTTCTTTCCTAATTTGACATAGGAATTAAAGTTCAGTGCAATCTTTTTACTTAATTACAATGTAGCAAGACTAAGGAAGACTTAAGATGCAGAAGTTAATCTTTAAGCAAAGCTAAAATAGGAACACCCCTGTCAAGGTGTCCTTCATTACTGAATGTGCTTCATTTATATAAATCTCACCTTAGATTGTTAAATCATGAACTTAAACCAAATGACTTCATATCACATTCTTAGAAAACATAACTAAGTATGTCCTGTTTGAAGATAAATAGGCAAATTTAGCCCTCTCTCACAAAATGTTATAGTTCTCTGAACTATGATTTATTTTTCCCTCTCTGGATTTTAGTGCGATATACATTTTAAAAAATTCTAATCACTTTTTTTTTTTTTTAGTAAGTAGATTCGGATGGGAGTGTGCCCTTGTTGTCTATTTCTGCCTCTCTATATGAATAATAACATCTTTTAAATCTAAGAACAGTGTATTTCTTGCTCTTGTTCCATTATACAAGAAAATGCAGTGTAATAGAAATCTCTCAACAATACAGAAGCTTTATGGTTTTAGGAGCTTTGGGGGGGCATTATCTGAAATCATCAAGGCACAGAAGGCTTTATGTGAAAAGACATTTATTTTTAAACGTCTTGAACTGACTCCAAGTAATACGTTAGTAAAACAGACGAGACCCAGATACAGGACATTTAGGGAACAGTCGAGGTTTTAAGAAAGATTTCTTTTTCTATCCAAAAAAAAAAAAATAATAAAAGTACTGGGTCATTTTTAAACAAATCCAGCCAGCAGCAGGATCATTGCTTGTGATACAATGACAAGAGACATTTTCTTGCCTCGATGCTTAGACTGTGCAATCCTGTGAGCACAGGGCCCATGCCTCAATGCATCCCAGTTTCAATGTGGCCACCAAGCTGTTGGGGCTTAGTGGATATGAGATGTGCTGATACACATCTTCAAGATTTCATTGCTAGAGATGTAAAGAAATTCAAGTCTAGTCCAGGAATTAAAACATGCATGGGAAATCTCTGTGTCTTTCATCGGTTTCCATTCTGGTGAAATCGAGTCTTCAGGAGATAGATGGGAAAACAGTGCCCTGTGGCCCGAGCAGGGGTGCTCAAGTGGTATTCATTGGAAAGGAGATCTGAAAGGGCACCCCACATCTGTGCAGGAGAGCTAGTTTAAAGAAGGAAGGATTAAATGATGCTATCTGAGTGAGGAATCAGAACGTTCAAAAAATAAACCACAAAAAAGTAGCGGCAGTTATCCTCTGATTGTTTATAATAAATAAGGTTCTATACTTTCCTTAATGAAAAATCTGATATTGTAAAAAGCCTTCAAAGGTATTTAAACAACATGTAAGACTATTCATGGGGGAAAGCAATTAAAAGTAAAGTGATCTTGGGATGAGACTAAGATTTGAGTTCCAGTAAGTGAGATGTGCTTAGATTCATTAAGTCTATACTCTCTGGGAGAGGGGAGATACGATGCTAAGCCAGGGTGATTTGCAACAGGGACCTCTGATGGAAGCTGCAAAGGTAGATTGCAGTTCATTTGTATAGGTGGATGTGGAAAAACCGAAGAAACTTAAGTCTTTTCACTGAGGAAGTTCCCAGAGGGAATAATAAGAGGGTGATCGTCAGAGCGGACCCCAGAAATGGAGGTACATTACAAAGGAGCCTATTAGACTAATGTCTATGAAGAGAATCACATTAAATTGCAGACATTTCAGCAACTTTAACCAATAGAAAGACTTTCAATATGGTTCTACCCAGTAAGGCAAAGAACAGCAATATTTTATATTTGAACAATCAGACAGACAGACACACAGACAGATCTGTAGATGGATAGTTTGATTTATAAAATTACATCTAGAAGTAAGAAAAAGTAATGCCACATGTCATCATTTGGGGTCAATTTAAAAAGTCATTTTCTAAGTACATTATTTAGACATATGAATGGAGATATTCATTGGTGGCTGAAGATGTGTGTGTAATAGGAGCTCTCGTCAAAGCCAAGGATGATAAAGTAAGGAAGGAGACTGTAGAGGTCAGACGAAGAGGACTTTTGAGGAAAAGAGGAGAGAATAAGATTAATGATATCTCTTTACATCGACTAACTGTGGACAATGGCTAGCCAGAAACAGAAGACAAAACAGACTAATTCAGTAGAACTACATTGGAAGCAGAACTACATTGGAATCATAAGATGTTTCCCAGTCTTTGGAGAGGACAGTTCAAGAGTGGACTAGAGAAGAAGGAGTTTTGGAAACCAGGAGTTATGTGTATAAAGATGGCTGTATAACTGTCTCTACTGGCTGGTTTTGTGTGTCAACTTGGTACAAGCTGGAGTTATCACAGAGAAAGTAGTCTCCCTTAACGGTAGTGCCTCCATGAGATCCAGCTGTAAGGCATTTTCTCAATTAGTGATCAAGAGGGAGGGCCCATTGTGGGTGGTACCATCCCCTGGCTAGTAGTCCTGGGTACTATAAGAAAGCAAGCTGAGCAAACCAGTAAGAAACATCTCTCCATGGCCTCTGCACCAGCTCCTGACTCCTGACCTGCTTGAGTTCCAGTCCTGACATCCTTTAGTGATGAACTGCAATGTGGAAGTGTAAGCTGAATAACCTCTTTCCTCCCCAACTTGTTTCTTGGTCTTGATGTTTGTGCAGGAATAGAAACCCTGACAAGACATTGTCTATACTATTCAGGACCCGCCTGCCTAGGGAATTGGTGTTGTTCACAATGGGATGTGTCTTCCTCTATGTTAAGCATTAAGACAATACCCATTATTTAAGACTCTTGTGAGGTGACTATAGTTTATGTCAAATTGACAATTAAAACTAATTCATCCTTGTTCTGGCTTTGCTTAAATAACTTTCTCAATAAGAAAAGAACAACACAAAGTTCCATACTTGACTAATTATAAAATCCATTGTCTTCCAGGACTTCCCTCTCTGAAGGGGAAAGACTGTTTTTGTTTTTTGTTTTTGTTTTTGTTTTGCGAAAGTTTCCACTTCTCCCCAGCACATTATTTACCTTAGGACACTCAAATAGAAATGAAACTGTTTTAAAGGTGTTCCCATCTGCAATTAAGAATGAAAGCCATGCTTATCAGCCTGGTGTTGACTGTGTTCTTGTGAGTCCATGTTCCTGGTTCAGCTGGCAGCTTGAATCACTCACCTCCAGGTTAAAGCCTCTGATGGCGTTTTCATGGCAGGACACTGCTAGGGCTCTGTATGAGGTGTAGAGATAGCTGAAAGGAGCTGGCAGATGCTTCTGGGGTCTGGCAGGAGATCTGTTTTAGTTTCACTTCTGAAATACAATTCCTTAACAAAAAGTAATTTAGGAAAGACAGGGATTATTCGGTTTACAGGTCCCCATCCTAGATTACTGTGGGGAGCGAAGGCAGGAAGTCAAAGTATTTTACCCATAGTTGAGAGCAGAGCAAAGACAACCCAGTGATCCTGGCCTAGGGAATTGGTGCTGCCCACAGTGGGACGTGTCTTCCTATGTCAGTTAACCATCATGACCATCCCCAATAAACATGCCCTAAGGCCAGCGTTACCTAGACAATTCCTCTTTAGATTCCCTTTCAAGGTGATTCTAGGTTGTGTCAAATTGACAGTGAAAACTGACACAAGATTATTCTTGGTCAGTTTTTGTTTTACTAAATCAGGGATCATAGCTCAGTAACTTCTATAGCAGCTAAATGACTCAGTGACTCAATAAGCGGTTCTATTAACTTCAGTTAATTTTATACATCTTTTCCTAAATTATTCTCATGTTTGGTTCCACAGTTATATATATATATATATATATATATATATATATATATATATTCATTAAGTTGCTAGAAGGTATTTTGAGATGTTACTATTGAAAAAACACATTAGCACCATGACGTCAGTTTATCACACTCTGAGGCCTGGAATGGGGTAATCAACTAGACTGCCTTCATATTCATATTGTCATGCTCTCTTGCATGTCTAATTCTGATTTCATCGAAGCCAACTATAATGAAGGGAGAAGTGAACACAGAGTTTTAGTTTGGATAACATAATCTTGCCTGGCACTTAGAAAGTTTTATCACCTTCTTGCCTCCCTAGAGCTTGTTAATACACAATGCAGGAATCACAGAAGTCCATGTACTGAGCTGGAGATAGAGTTCAATTGGTAGAGTGCTCTCTCACAATGTTTAGTCCTCAGACCTCATAGACAAGGCATGGTAGAACACCAAGTGGGAGAGAGAGAAAGGAGGATCATGAATTGAAGGCCATCACAGGAAGCTTGAAACCAGCCTGGGATACATGAGAACCTGTCTTGATGTTTTGGTTGTGAGCCTAGCCTTTAACAGTTGAACCATCTCTCCAGTCCATGAGCCCTTATCTCAAAAAATAAAGTACACACATTGACAATGAAATATGAAAATTAAGAAATGAATAGATGACAGATTCTTAGATCTTCCAAAGTGCATTGTGGTGGGATGATAGATATGTGGACCACAAATCACAACTGCGCTGTAGGGAACAGACTACTGCATGCCAGCTGCTTCTCCACACATGCAATGTGTGCCCCGGGATGCAGTAGGCCCACCTCAATTGTTCTTCTTGCATGTTGCCACTGTGCAGAGCTTGGGTACAGAGATGCATGGCTCATAGCTTTCACACTGCAGCCAAAGATGAAGGTTGACTCTTAAGTATTTCTGTTGGTGCCATCATAGCAATACTAAACTGAGAAAACCCTGGTCAGATCATAAGTCATCAGAGGGAGATGTTTATTTATGTACACATTACTGCAAAAGGGCAACCCTAAATAAATCCTGTGAAGATACTTCAGATATAAGTTCAGATGGGCAAAATTAGACATGGCCCAGGATGTTAAATTTAACTCTTATCCTTGTCTCCATCTGGGGATTGGCAAAGCCAAGAACCAATTGCTAGTCATAAGGTAGTTGCTAGAAAATCTATGAGGGTTGTACATTTATACTTGCCATTGGTAAATGTTATCACAATATTCTGAATCAAGTCACATTTTATTTGACTTGTGTTGATGGATGTCCCCAAAGAGGGACAGATAGAAAACTTAGTTTTATGCCCCTCGGTGATTATTGTAAGATTCTTCCCCACCCCCGTTGGATTGTATGACTAACTAAACAACATCTTTTACCTGTATTGTATTAAGGAAGACTAGTGTTGCTTAAAGTTTAGTACACAGCTAAGAGGCTAGTCATTGCTAGAAACAACTTGGTAATTGGTTAGTCTTGACCTTACTCTCTGGCTCCAGGAAGGTCATGAAACACTCGCCCCTCTGGAAGGGAGAGGCTAATTAGCATTTCTCAGACCGCAGGACAGGAGCAGACCTGCAGGTGGGGACACATTCCACAGGACTGACCATTGCTCACCTTTAGACAAGGGAAGTCCTTGTCACCTCATTCCCTAAAGATCAATCAGTTTAAAGGGTGCACTGTTCTGCCAATCATATCGTGCCTAGTTGCTAATGCTCTGTTCTGTCCCTGGAAACCATATAAAAAACTCGGCCAAATGGGTGCTGAGGGTCATCGCCTTCCCTTTGGGTCTGGGATGACCTCAGTGCACCTGAACAATAAATTCCTCTTGCTTTTTGCATCTGATCCTGGCTCCATGTGGTTCACTCAGGGGGTCCCTGGTAAGCTAAGGCTCCCCGGAGTCTTACAAAGCCACACAACAAGCTTTGCAGTGGAATAAAAATTTCTTTCAGAGCTTTATGTAGTATCTCCCCAACCATGTTTTTAGTGTACTTCAAAAACATCCCAACAGCCAGGGCTTAATCTTTTTTTCTTCCTCTCTTTCTTTTTTTCTTTTTCTTTTAGAAGGGATAAGTTACCCAGACCAAATAAAAATAAAACTATGTTAATTTTGTCTTCTAGAAAGCACCTGCAGTCATTTGTTTACACTTCATAATTGTTCTAGAAAGTGAAACGAATGTCTTGGCTGCTGTCACCTGGAAGGGGAACATGGCTCCATCACAACAGATCAGGGGTTCCATTTGGTTTCAACCCAATAACATTTTTTAAAAAATAATTTTTCTGTTGCCTTTTAGCTTTATCTTCTGGTAATAATTTAACAAACACCATTACACTACATTTAGGTGTTCTTTAGGTTTGTCTGTTTGAGCAGATGCTTTAATGAGTTTTCAACCAGTGTACCTTATTGGCCCTAGGCAGTCACTTTGTGGGGTTGGAGAGATCCACTGATAACCCAAGATGGATTCGAAATCTTTTTCTTCTGGTTCTTAGATGTTTGCTTGTGAATCTGGCCTTTAATGGCTGAGCCATCTCTCCAGCTTTTTTCTGCTGGCTCTTAATCTGTACTCATTCCCCCCCCCCCCCCAATTTTTATTAGGTATTCACTTCATTTATGTTTTAAATGCTATCCCCAAAGTCCCCTATACCCTCCCCCACACTTCTCTAAACATCCACTACCCCTTCTTGGCTCTGGTGTTCCACTCAACTGGGGCATATAAAGTTCGCAAGACCAAGGGGCCTCTCTTTCCAATGATGGCTGACTAGACCATCTTCTGCTACATA
>NC_034593.1:46783665-46785044 GCF_900095145.1 Mus pahari
GCCTTTAATTTCTTTCTTTATTTCTTCCTTCACCAAGATATCATTGAGGAGAGTGTTGGTCAGTTTCCAAGTGAATGTTGGCTTTATATTATTTACATTGTTATTGAAAATCAGCCTTAGACCATGGTGGTCTAATAGGATGCATGGGACAATTTCAATAATTTTGAATCTGTTAAGACCTGTTTTGTGACCAATTATATAGTCAATTTTGGAGAAGGTACCATGATGTGCTGAGAAGAAGGTATATCCTTTTGTTTTAGGATAAAATGTTCTGTAGATATCTGTTAAATCCATTTGTTTCATACCTTCTGTTAGTTTTACTGTGTCTCTGTTTTTTAGTTTCTGTATCTAGGATCTGTCCATTGAGTGGGGTGTTGAAGTCTCCCACAATTATTGTGTGAGGAGCAATGTGTGCTTTAAGCTTTATTAAAGTTTCTTTAATGAATGTGGATGCCCTTGCATTTTGAGCATAGATATTCAGGATTGAGAGTTCATCTTGGAATATTTTACCTTTGACGAGTTTGAAGTGCCCCTCCTTGTCTTTTTTGATAACTTTGGGTTGGAAATTGAGTTTATTCAATAGTAGAATGGTTACTCCAGTTTGTTTCTTCAGACTGTTTGCTTTAAAAATTGTTTTCCAGCCTTTTTCTCTGAGGTAGTTTCTGTCTTTTTCCCTGAGATGAATTTCCTGTAAGCAGCAAAATGTTGGGTCCTGTTTGTGGAGCCAATCTGTTAGTCTATGGCTTTTTATTAGGGAACTGAGTCCATTGATATTAAGAGATATTAAGGAAAAGTTATTGTTGCTTCCTGTCATTTTTGTTGTTAGATTTGGCATCCTGTTCTTGTGGCTGTCTTCTTTTAGGTTTCTTGAAGGATTACTTCATTGCTTTTTCTAGGGCGTGGTTTCTGTCCTTGTACTGGTTTTTTTTCCCGTTATTATCCTTTGAGGGGCTGGATTCATTGAAAGATATTGTGTGCATTTGGTTTTGTCATGAAATACTTTGGTTTCTCCATCTATGATAATTGAGAGTTTAGCTGGGTATAGTAGCCTGGGCTGACATTTGTGTTCTCTTAGGGTCTGTATAACATCTGTTCACAATCTTCTGGCTTTCATAGTCTCTGGTGAGAAGTCTGGAGTAATTCTAATAGGCCTGCCTTTGTATGTTACTTGACCTTTTGCCCTTACTGCTTTTAATATTCTGTCTTTACTTAGTGCATTTATTGTTTTGATTATTATGTGTCAAAAGGAATTTCTTTTCTGGTACAGTCTATTTGGGGTTCTGTAGGCTTCTTGAATGTTCATGGGCATCTCTTTCTTCAGGTTCGGGATGTTTTCTTCTATAATTTTGTTGAAGTTATTTGCTGGCCCTTTAAGTTGA
>NC_034593.1:46785857-46788819 GCF_900095145.1 Mus pahari
TGTGAACCTGAGATTCTGGGTGTGTCTGAGTTCTTGGCAGTCAAGCTCCTTGAGACACTCAAATACTAGTGTGACCCAGCTCCTGTTATCCTGGGATTCTGTTGTCCTAAGATCCTGGGCGTGTTACAGTGTTTGGAAGTGGTGTCTCCTTTGAGTATTATGGAGTTGTTCGGTCTGTTGGAAACCAAGGTAAACCTGAACTGATTAAAAGGGACCTGAGTCTCTGCTCAGGAAAGGCTCTGGTGTTCTTGTTCCTGTTGTCACAAGCCCGTCACTTTTGGCTTGGAGCAGCTGTTGTGTTCCACTCACCAGTGATCCTAAGAGTGCTTGGCCAGCGTGGGGGTGTCCGCGGAATCCTCGCCCTAGGTGACCTGGTGCTGGTGCAGACTGGAAGGGATTTGTGCCCCTGGTCAGGCCAGTTCTCTGCTTTCCTAGTGCTGTCTCAGGTCCTGTGCGCGATTGGATTGGAGCAGCTGTTGTATTCCACTCACCAGTGATCCTAAGATCACTTGGGCAGTCTGGTAGGGACCATGGGGGTGTCCGCCAAATCTGTGCCCTAGGTGACCTGGTGCTGGTGCAGACCAGAAGGGGCTTGTGCCCCTGGTCAGGCCAGTTCTCTGCTTCCCTAGTGTTGTCTCAGGTCCCATGTGCAATTGGATTGGAGCAGATATTATGTTCCACTCACTAGTGATCCTAAGATCGTGTGGGCAGTCCTCTAGTGACCGTGGGGTGTCAGCCCACTCCGCCGCACTCTAGGTAACCAGGTGCTGCTGCAGACCGGAAGGGATTAATCTGTACTCTTATCAAACATTTTTTTAACCCCTTCTATGGAGTCTGAACAGTCTAAAGGGTTAAAATGTAGTACTAGAATGTCATTTGCCTCTTTCTACTGTGTTGGCATTTATACAGAGGTCACAAATGTAGTCATGGGCAAAACTCTTAGAGTCTTGGCATTTATCAATCCAACCCATCAAGCTATAATGATTATAATGATCACTGTAACATTTATTATTGTCAGACTCCCAATTAAAAATACTACTGATGAACCATTATAAAATATCCACTTATTAAAGGTACAATCAGTGTATTCTTGGACAATGGGGAACATTTACAGAACACTTCTGTTCCATACCAAAATGTAATGCTATTTTGAGGGGAAGTGTAACTGCAATTGTTTCTGTTACAAACTAGCTGAGCCACTTTCCCTCCTATGAAACACCATCTAAAATGTAATTTATGTGCATGAGATTTTTGCTTGTATTGTATGTGCACTGTGTGTGCTTAATGCCTATGGAGGTCAAAAGAGGGTGTAAGATTCTCTGGAATTGACAATTATAGATGGTTGTGATCTACAGTATGGGTGCTAAGAACTGATCCCAGGTCCTCTGCTGAAGAACAACCAGTGCTCTAAACCACTGAGTCATTTCTCTAGCCCCTGAAAATCAATTAGAAATTGGAAAACTATGGAACTAATATATATCATAATTTGCTAATGGATAGTGAAATGTGCCAACATTTGGATAATGCAGGGAACCCCATTTTCCTAATGACCAGTGAATGATGCTAGAACATTATTCATAGATTTAAAAAAAATCATGTCTTTAAGGCAGGGAAGGAATTGCAACACAACACTGAATAAAATTTTCTCCTACTGTATTACTTCTCATTAGAGCTAATCTCTATGAGGCTGAACACTAATGAGATTTGGTGTCATATTAAATAGATTATTCACAATTGCTGGGGAAGGCCATTAAAATACTTCAACTCTTTCCAATTTGTGTCTGTGTGATGTCAGGTTGTCTTTAAGTATTTTAACCAAATGATGCATTACTATAGACCAGATACAGAAGCAAATGTAAAATATCCCTGCCTTGTCTTGTGTTAGAAATGAGGAGATTTGCCAAAAATGTAAAACAATATTGATCTTTACACTAAATTTGTAAAATAGTTATTGTGGGAGATTATTTTACACAAGTTAAAACAATACAGCTTTTACAATGTCCTCAAATTTAATTTCTTTAAAAAAAACAAAGATTATATATATATATATATATATATATATATATATATATATATATCATCTGTCTTCACACATCCCAGAAGAGGGCACTGGATCCCATTACAAATGTTTGTTAGCCACCATGTGGTTGCTGGGAATTGAACTCAGGACTTCTGGAAGAGCAGCCAGTGCATATGTAGATGGAGCACTCATATACATAAAATAAATAAATCTTTAAAAATGTATCTAACTTTAAAAATGTATCTAAAGTTGAGAATCAGCAATCTTGCCTATATTTGATGACACTTTAATTGAAGGTCCTTTTAGTTAGTTGGTAGAAAAATGAGATACAAATTCCATGAGTTCTTCAGCCTTCTATAATTATTGTTGATTGGTTATTCTGCACAGTGTGGGTTTTAAATTCCTTTTATTTGCACTCTGCACTCTTAATTTCCCCTTCACAGTTTAATCCATGTTTTATCTATTTGATTTTCCTTGTTTTTGTTATCTCTGTCTTTTGTCCTATTTCCCTTCCTATGCATTTATTTGTAGTTCTTTGACTTTCTCATCTGTATTTCTACCTTAAATGACAGCCAACTCTTTCTCCTCCTCAAATTGTTGTATATAAGAAAAATATTTGGTCGTATTAGTTTGGGTGAAAAAAAATCACATTACGATTTATTTATTTTTATTATTTTATTTTATTATTTTATTTTATTTTATTTTTATAAGTGTTTGCCTAAATGTGTATCTGCACCATGAGGGTTTAGGGCCTGAAATGGTTAAAAGAAAGCATCCAATCTCTGGTAATTGGAATTCTGGAAGGTGATGAGCTGTCACATCTGTAATGGGAACCAAACCTGGGTCCTCTAGAAGAACAGTCAGTACTCTTAACCACTAAGCTGTTTCTCCAGTCCCACGTTTTACGTTTGGGGAAATAGTTTCATTTAAAAGTCGACCAAA
>NC_034593.1:46789890-46847283 GCF_900095145.1 Mus pahari
AGGAACCGCCAGACTGATTTCCAGAGTGGTTGAACAAGCTTGCAACCCCACCAGCAATGGAGGAGTGTTCTTTCTCATGATCTGGCGTTCTCAGTAGTGTGTGTGTGTTTGAACGCTGATACTCATCTTGTATGTGAGAGGTTAGTAAGTAAATAAGACTTAGTCATGATGTATTCATATTCCTTTAATAAACATGTCTTAAATAAATGTTTGAATTGGACTGAGTAGTTTGTTGATGTAAGAAAAGAAATTCTGAGTGGGAGGTTCTTGTGCTCACTGATATATTGGAATTCCACGTCAAGTTCAGAAACAGATTCTAAAGCTCACTGGGAATGAAGAATGCTCATGTTGAGTAAATAAGTAATCTAGGAATATCCAACTTCTACTAGGAGGTGATTTCAGGATCTCAAAAAGCTTTTTAATGCAGTTTTCCATTGCCATTGTTCAGGCACTACATTAAATGAATGTTAATTAAGTCAGACAGATGGTAACATGGCTGAGCACAGATTTAATGTCAGTATGGGATCACTGCTGCAAGTGTTGACAAGTAGAGCACGAAGCAATTGTTTGCATAACAAACCTACTTTTCAGTGGATGGTGAGAATCATCCAAGCAAAGGAGCTCAACATTTCCATTCACAATCAGTGTCAGCCTGTCAAACACAACGTCTTCAGTGACAATAGTTAGGTTGGAATTCACTTGAACTCCGTCAGTCTCTGCTTGGAAATTTGAGACATTCACATCCAACAGCTACCAAATGAATGCTATGGTCGATTTCGATTCCACATTTATCTTACTTAATATTTCATTGAGCATTTACAAATGTCTAGTCTTTAATTTGCTCACAGCCTCCCCCTCCCCACACACTGTGTAATCCTTCCTTCATGTCTTCCACACATCTTTCCTGTAACATTCGCTAGACTGCTTATGAAGATTCTCCCTAAAAGTCATTTCTTCATTTACAAATGAAGTCTGTGTGTGTTTTGCTCTATTTTAAATTGTTCTATTTATGCCTCATTTATGTGAAGAATTGTGTATATTCTTCATCGGAAGAAAATGCTTAACAAATGTTTTTAGTGTCCTTAATGTTTTTGATACTTATTCCATGCTAAAATTACTACTGTGTGTACAAGAAAACTAAAGGCCAAATTTAAATTGCTATCTTATGTGCTGTTTAACTACTTATTTAAATACTGTTCTTTGAGCATAGACTAGATTTCTTGTGTGCTTGGTAAGGCAGCTTGGATGATTAAACTCTAAGAATGAGGATAGCAAAGCTGGGCATGGTGGTGCATGCCTATGATCCTAGCTCTCCAGGATGGAAGCAGAGGGTTCTCAAGCTGGAGACCAGGCCATACCATTTAGTGAGACCCTGCCTCTAAGCACCACAGCCACCCAACAAAAGCAACACAGAGAACTTTTGGTTGGTAAACATACTTGATTTTGTTTGGAGTGGCATTTACATGAATGCCCGTGTCTGTCAAAGCTCATCAGACACCATATTTGGACTTCACTTTCCATCTCTTGTAAGTAACATCTCAGTGCATCTATACGGGGGTGGGACACTGGAAGAGTTGGAGGAAAAGGCATTCTATCTAAGTGTGTGATTGGACTGTTTCCACTCATGCCATCGAGTGAGTTCAGAGAAATAGCAGAAAGATAATTTTAGATAAAGTTTTGGTTTTGGAGGCAATGTTTTGTGTCACTTGAAAAATTTCCTTGTAACGTCAAGAGGAGAACATTTTGTAGAGAAAAATGCCTAGATCGCAGTGGAAAAGGGAAAACCAGGTCTATGGATTTTGTTTCAGGATTATGTTCACTTCATGAACAATATTGATCTGGAATGTGAGATATCCAGTTGACAGAGCATAAAATCTGGTGAGAGCAGACAGTTACAATTAACACAGGGTTTTGTAAAATGAAAGTTCTAAAGTTTGAAGCCATAGGCATTGATTTGTGACACTAAGGCACAGCCATGTCAGCCTGGAGCATGGAATTCGAAGACAGTTTTCAGCCTATCTGCTTCCCTCTTGCAGGTGCTTATGGGAGAGCCATTATTCTCTGAGACACAAAATTCTACTTTCCCTATAAATACCTTACATTTTCCTCTATGTGGCCACATCTTATTGGCCCCCATCTTCATAGCAGAACACCTGTCATCTAAGTATAATTAGCATCATCACCTTTGTCACCCCAGTTAGTACATTCCCCTGTGGCTGCACTTCATTTACCTCTTGGTATTGCTATAGGTCAGATTGTCCATTAGGCTTAACATAGAACACATTATATTTATTGGAGACAGGAATAATTGTGCTATAGATAACACAGAATGGTTTCTATACTTTTATTTCTTCATCCAACATTGACTGAAATATCAAAGATATTTCAAGATGATACATTTTTGTGATCTAACTGTATATATAAGGAAGGAGAGGATGTTTGCCTCTTGAATCAGATGAAAAGATACCTATTGATTGATAACTCTGTCTCAGCACATTCATTTCACAGGGTATAAATATAATTCTTAAAAGGACATCCTCCTGCCTCCCTGCAGTTTTGGTCTTAGCCAAGGCTGAGTTCGACAGGCTCCCATTTCTCTCTTGTCTACTTAGGAAGCTGTTTTCTGGTTGTTAAGTTCAGATTCTTCTCTCTCTTTTTGTAACTGCTCGCCCGTCTTCCCTGAAGTCGCTTGGTGCTTGGATACCTTTTTGTGACAGATAGCCTGCCTCTTGGTCTTTATTTGTTACGGCATTCACAGGGGTATGTATATTAAAGAGAACTATGTGAACTCGGGTTAAATCAGGATTGGGGAGTACAGGTTGGGTCCTTAGCGGCTCCTGCTTAAAAGCTACACACAACCTTGGCAAATAACTCCATTTCCTGAATCTGTGCAAGGGGATGCTGGGAGTGCCACCCTCACAGGGCTCTTGAGGTAGGTGAGTCTAAGCAGGCAGAGTGTGCAGCAATGGGAACAGTAGTGCCAACCTCTAGGACACTCGGCTGGGTCTAATTCTTTGCTTTTCCTGTCTCCCGACCCTTGATAATGGTGTAGGACCATTTCTACTATAAAAATGGTTGAATGGGAATACTTCAAGTGTTGTTTCTCTTTATTCTCTGTATCCATATGTTCGTTAAGCCTTACTCTTTAATCCTCCATTCTTACTGCCTGGAATGCTTTAATTGACGTTTACCTTCTTTCTCTGTTGTGATCGAGAATGCCAAAGGTCCTCGTGTAGCTAATTCCTTTCTTTGCCCTCCTATCTTCCAATCTGTGCACTCCCTTTCCAGATCTCGACACTTCCTTCTCTGTCCTCACGACCACCAGCCCCTAACGCAAGCCAGTAAAACTAAGGACCTAAATTAAAACAAGTTATTTGGAAATTAATTTTTATTTTGGCCAAAACTGTAAGAATAGCCTTAAAATTCAATGTGTTATGTGAGGCATAAAAAATCTCCTGTGCCCAGTTTCTGGTTTTTGCTGCTGGAGGCCTCTCTTCAGTCTCTTAGCCATTGTCTTTCGTACTTAAATCTGTGTATCCAGATATCAGGTTGCTTCAGATAGTTTAGGGTTTTGTTTTTAGATAACAAACATTTATCTTAAACTATTCTTACCTGTGAAGGCCTTTATCATTCTTTCCAACTAAAGAGATCATTTTAATGATAAAAGACAATTTCTCTTTGCCTCTTAAAAATATCACTCTGCTGTTTTTCAGCGCTGAAGACTGACAGTTCTTTGATCCATCCTTAGACTGGAATTTTTTTTTTCCACTCCGAGTAATTTTTGTAATTATCTCTTTGGCACAGAGTTCTGGAATTTTCCCTACTCTGTGTTTTCATGAAACTCTGCTTCTGTGAACATAGAAACTCAGAGCCAGGGCCAGGGATTCCCTAACCTCGTCCCTCTCCTTTGTGTGGATATTGACCCCTGACGTTTCACGTGATTTATATTTGATTTTTAAGTTTTTTCTTCTATTTTCTAAGAAATTTCTTTAGCTTTGCTCTCCAACTATTTTTAAGTTCCCTGCTCTTGCCACAATATTGTCAAATTCTTTGCATTCTTTCATTTTATCAGAAGAGTTCTCAAGAGGGGACACAAACATTGTGCAGCCAATTTCTGAGTTGAAGACACACACCTTGTAGATACCCAATAAATAGACTCACTCATCCAAGCCCAGCTTTATCTGACATCCCTCTCCCACCTCACGTGCTACAAGGGAGCTTATGCGGTTCCCTGCCTCCCTCAGAGTCTCTCATGAAGAATGTCTATAGTGCAGTCGGCACGGTGGCTTCAGGAGCCTCCTAACACCACATAGTATGTAGTAGAAGACCAAAGGAGGGGTTCATGGCTCCATCCAAGTGCCCAACAGCCTGCCAGCTGTTGTCTGTTGTAGTCACTCTCTTGGATGTCCCCACAGGATCATCCCAGGCCTCCTGTCAGAGCAGTTCAGCAGACCCTGCAGCAATCTCCCTCGACTTTCTCAGAGGCTAGCTCCTCACTATGACCCTTCCTTCAATACTCTGCCATTAAGGACATTACCTCAAATCGAGTTGAATTTTTCTATTTTATAAGATATTGATATTTAGAGTTTAATGAATTCATATAAAGGAATGCTACCTGCAGTTGTGAGGATAATTTAATAACATAGTGATTTAAAGATGTTTCTACCCTCAAGCCTCATTTGCTGCAGTTATTTTTTTATAGGAAGCAATTGCAACACAGCAACATGCATTTTAAGCAGTTGATTATTTTGTATTATAGGAAAACCGCTCCATATGGAACCATGCTTCAGCTTCTGTAAAATATCAAGTGTATTACATTCGGTCTTGCTACAGTAGCCAGGGACATTATTTACTGAATACCTGCTAGCTGCTATTCTGAAAATGCACTTCCTGTATGGTACATACCCGTGACGTGCTCAGCCACAGCCATCTGAGCAGTCTTCGAATGTGGAGTTAAAGTTTAATCAGTCCCCCTTGATAAGCACTGTGGTGGGAGCAGAAGGACCCGCTCAACCTGTTCCCACTGCCATGCAGTTCAGAGGGTTCAGGCCAGCCAGACATCACTGGTTTCCTGGAGCACCAGGGTATTGTCCTGTCCTAGCCTTTACTCACTCTGCTTTTGAGGACATCCATTCAGAATGCCTAACCCTTCAACTAAATTTTATGTTGACACCTGCGAAGTGTAAATTTATCATGACTTTCAAACTCAAAAAACACGCACATTTGCTTTATTTATGTAACTTATCTTTCTTTCTTCCCTTTTCCTTTCTGTTGTTTGTTTGTTTGTTTATTGAGCCCAATAGCAAGACTGGCCTGGAACTCAGTGTAATCCTAATGTCTCAGTCTCCTAGATGTGAGATCATGCCTGGCTATGAACTTTTAGATTTTATGATACTTTGAGAGGTTTATGTAAGCAATTGTAGATGAAAAAATTGTTATGTATGACTACCATTTGTTTCTATGACATATAGCTATTTAACCAACCTTGCAAGTTAGGAGAAAAGATCTTGAGGAAAATAGTGACAGCAAGATGGACCAAAATGGAAATATCTACTACAAAGCCCCAATAAAGAGTTTAAAGGTCTTGATCCTTAGTCCACCATAAATTAATATTAAGCAAATGTACTTACTAATGGTGTGTAAAGAAGGGGGCATTGATGATTTTTCATTAACAGTTTTCACAAATAGCACTTTTATAATTAAAAAAAACAAACAATTAATGGGATGCATGTAATTTGTTTGTTTGTTTGTTTTCGAGACAGGGTTTCTCTGTGTAGCCCTGGCTGTCCTGGAACTCACTCTGTAGATCAGGCTGGCCTCGAACTCAGAAATCCTCCTGCCTCTGCCTCCCAAGTGCTGGAATTAAAGATGTGTGCCACCACACCTGGCAGCATGTAATTTTTGATTCCCTAAAAACTTAAATCCAAACTTTCTCATTGTATTTGTAACTTTTCCACTGTAGGGATAAAAAGCCACACCCAAAAGACGATCTATAAAAAGGAAGCCTTTAGCTGGGCTTAGAGATCCTGAGGCTTATGATGCATGACTAGACAGTGGGTCAAGGATAACACAATGGTTATAGAGAAGGCATGGAGCAGAGATAGCGGAGGGCTCTGCCTTAGTCAGTGTTTTTATTCCTACACAAAACATCATGACCAAGAAGCAAGTTGGGGAGGAAAGGGTTTTTTCAGCTTATACTTCCATACTGCTGTTTATCACCAAAGGAAGGAACTCACACAGGGCAGGAACTTGGAGGCAGGAGCTGATGCATAGCCCATGAAGGGATGTTATTTACTGGATTGCTTCCCCTGGCTTTCTCAGCTAGCTTTCTTATAGAACCCAGGACCACCAGTATAGAGATGGCACCACCCATAATGGGCTGGGACCTCCCCCTTGATCACTAATTGAGAAAATGCCTTATAGCTGGATCTCATAGAGGCTCAATGGAGGCTCCCTTCTTTGTGATAACTCCATCTGTGTCAAGTTGACACACAAAACCAGCCAGTACAGGTTCACATGTAGACACAGAGAGAACTAGTTCAAAATCACATCTTTTGACAGTTCAAAATGGCTTCTTACCACATCTCTTCCAACAGGCCCTCACCTAATCCTTCCCAAACAGTTCTAAACCCATATTTCCAACAGATACTCAAACATTTGAGTATCTGTGTGTGTGTGTGTGAGGGGGCATTCAAACCACCACATTCCCCATGCTGATTCAGTGATAACACTGAGATTGGCTTCAGGCATCAACATGTCTTGGAATCATTGTATCTCAATTTCACTTGAATTATTCTGCCTTAATTCTCAACAGATCTCTGATACTTGCACCGAAAATTGATAATTTTCCCGGGCACTGGTTGGACTTTGTTTGGGTCTGATTTTCTGTTGTGGATTATGTGCAGAGGGCCTTCTCAATGTCCTTAATGAGTTTCTGCAGAATGTATTTTTATTTTTATTTTATTTTTAGGGTACTATCTCCTTGGCCTGAAGCAATATGTACAAATTTTGAATTTTCAATGTACTAGGACTACTGACGGTTGTGATGGAATGGGGAAATGATTATATCCAGATGAAGTATTTTGTACAGGTTTTTTGTTTTTTGTTTTGTTTTTTTGGACTTATGTGTCTGTTGTGTGCCTGACACTGCCCTAGACCATTCTGTAATCTACAGAAGCCATATAAAGGCCAAGAATTAGATGGTTTGCAGGAATCATCTAATGTTCAGTGTTGGTGTTGTGCTAAAATAAAGTCCAGCATACATCACTTCCAAGTGTAGAACCTAATAGGAACAAAGAGAGACGGGAGGCTGGAGATTTTACTTACTAAGAGACCATTTCATAGATCAGGTCTCAGTGAAGATAATATTCATAGTTCCCTCCCAGAGATCTTATTGTCCTTCGGGAAGCAGCCATGATAGGGAAGTGTGAGACCTAACTTGAAACACACTTCCTCACAGATGAAACTGTAGTTTGCTTTGGAGATTGATGGCTTATGAATCACTTGTAAGTTCTTAAAACGGTAGAACTAACTTGACACCCTATTATATTATTAGTTTCTCTTCAAAGTTCAGGCCCGTCTTGCTGAGCTTGATATTCTTTACTGTCCTGAATAGAACTGCTCTCAACTTCTTCAAGCCATTTTGTTGCTATGTGATCATCTATCTGGAAGGAGAGAAGGATGATAGCCCTTGGGTCTTCATCACATCACTGTCACAGCCTCTCTGTGTTTTCAGTCTTCCTATGTGACAAGATTGGTGCTTTGAGTAATCTAGTGGGCTAGATTTGGTTATGTAAGAAATAAATCAGTGGTGATTATGGTGAGCTTTGACAGTCAGATCACCAGGAACTTATTTCTGATGCACTGACAGAGAACAGTATCTTTCCGGAAAGCCAAATAGGAAAACATTGTTTCTGAAGCAGATCTTCAAAGAGACATGAAACAAAAATTCTTAAATAGATTCAAAGCGGTGACTTCATCTAAATTAAAAATAAAAGGAGGGTTAGTAATCTCTTGAATATTATTACCAAAATAACTTACTGCTATCTGAAGCAGCCACTGACCCCCTTGAAGAGTTCAAATAATAGTATGACCATGGAAAATATCCCTCCTAGTGATGGATGCTTGACTTACGCTCGAGGTTATTTATGGAGTTGGTGGCCTTTGCTGTGCACATGGTTGCTTCTCATTCTGGCCAGCCACATCCTTGCACTTCTCTGCCCTGTGGTAGACCAGCTGGACTTTTCATATGAGAGTCTATTGTGATGTGATCATTTTCTCCTGGGCAAAACCAATAGCTTAAAAGATCATCAAGAATGAAGCAGCTGTCAGAATCAGCTGACCCGTGTTGTTGAATGAGGGAAGGCTGAAAGAAGCTGAGAAGAAGGGTGATCCTGTAGGAGGACCAGCAGTTAATCTGGACCCCCAAGATCTCTCAAACACTGGACCACCTAAGAGGCAGCATACACCAGCTGATATGAGGCCCCCAACACATACAGTAGAGGACTGCCTGCCAGGTCTGTGTTCATTCAGAGATGATGCACCTAACCCTCAAGATCCTGGAAGCACCAGGAAGTTTAGAGGTCAGGTGGGGTGGGATGGTGGGGACATCCACGTGGAGACAGGGGGTCAGGAGGAGGTACAGGATGTGGAACAGTCAGAGGATGGGTGGATGGATGGGGGGGGAGGATAAAATATGGAGTGTAAAAACATAAATTAATTAAAATAACTATTAAACTGTTTTTACAAAGACCTTAAAAATAAAAGGAAATATTATGCAGGGATTAAAAAAAAAAAGAATGAAGCGGCTGTCAGAATGGAGACAGAGGCTAACATTTGGGGTAAGAGGTTGGGAAGCAAATAGAATGTATGATAAAGGAAAAAATAAGTTCACTGCCCTCACAAATCTGCTCTCAGCCTAAAGCAGGCTTCCTGGCTGCCCATGGAAAGCTACCGGAAGTCCTCAAGTTCCCTTGCTCCATTCATTTCTTCTATTGACTCTTCTATTTGGTGTTAAGTATTTTTTTCTTTATTCAACTTGTCTTCATGGCTTTCAAAGACAGTCCCTTCAACATTATTTTATTTTTAAATACCTGTCCAAAATATTGTTACTTTAAATAATGTGAGTTAATATTTGTAGTATCAATTATAATCATCAACACCTGGAGAAGAATAAGGTTGTTGTTGAAATTACTGGGTAGCTGTGGATTGACCTTGAACTTCTGATTCTCCTGCTTCTACCCCTGGAGAACTGGAGACACAAACCATGGCTTCGTGAATGCCTTGAGTGTTGTGGTGGTTTGAGTAAAAGAGGGCCCCACAGGTTCACAGTGAGTGGCACCATTAGGAGGTGTGGCCTTGTTGGAAAAGGTGTGGCCTTGTTGGAGGACATATGTCACTGGGCGATGGGGTTTGAGGTTTCAGACGTTCAAGCTAGGCTTATGACTTACTCTCTCTTCCTGCTGCCTACTGCTATGGAGGCAGAACTCTCAGCTCCCTCTCCAGCACCATGTCGGCCTGCATGCCCACACAGTTCCCACCACGATAATAATGGACTAAACCAGCCCCAATGAAATGTTTTAATGTTACAAGAGTTGCTGTGGTGTGGGCATGAGAGACCTGTCCCTCTCCCTAGCTAACTGTAGCACTTGGGAAAATGGCCCTGCACTTTGTCTGGGCAACACAGTAGAGCTGGTCTTGGTGATGTAAGTGCAGCAAAGACAGCCCTGCCCTCCTCCTGGTTAGGTTAGTGTGGGAGAGCTGGCCCCTCACCTCTCAGGCTGTGGCCCTCGATGGGGCATTGCTGGAAAGTTGGCCCAGAAGAGGAGAGCTGGTCCCACCCCTTGCCAGCTGTTGCAGGCAGGAAAGCTGGCTCCACCCATCTCCTGGGCAAAATGAGAGAGATGGCAGACTGACCAACTCAGTTACCACCTAGCCCCATATTCATGACTTTGAGTTGGTCCACCCTAACATCTACCCCATCTATGAACTGCTGGAGCATGTGAAGCAGCCAGTCCTGCACAATCAAAGTTACAGGATTGTGACACAAGGGAACAAGAGGATAAATGTGGGGAAGCCCAGTGAGGATCTAGTATTGATAGGTTAACAGAAGCCAGATACCTCATGCCAGACCAATGACTTATTACAACAGACATTTGCAAGTAAAGCTGTTTGGGCAAAAGGATAACACTGTGTGACACACTGTGACACACACACGACAGCTTCCAAAGGGAGTTGTTTTATTATTATTACTATTTAATTAAATTTTAAAAATTGTTTTCTTTTGGGGGGTTGTTGTGAGGGTGGAGGGAGGAAATGGAAGTATGGGAGATGAGTGGGATTGGGGGGCATGATGTGAAATTCACAAAGAGTCAATAAAAAGTTAGAAAAAGTGTTGCGAGCCATATCATTCGCCATTATAGGATGGCGCTGGCTTCCACTGCCCATCTGATAATAATAATGACTCAGCACAAGTCCTCTTTGCCCAGCCTTATGTTATTGAAGTGATTCTTGCTTTAGCCTATCCCATGGCAACAGTAAGACACAGAGCACCTGGGCAGTAAATGCTCCAGTATATAGGGTGGCCTTGCTAGTCCCTTAGTGTTCCCTGTAGCATCATGGAAGGCGTTCCTGAATAAAGTGCCGTTGAGAAGGATCTCAGGCGTCGTGTCATTCTTGCTGGTCAAGGCCGGTTGTGACAAAAAAAAGAGTTGCTGTAGTCATGGTATCGATTCACAGCAATAAAACCCTAATTAAGACAAGTGTGAAATGTCTCTCCTTATCTCATGCATTTCATTCCCCAGCTTGTGACATTGTTTGGGGAACTAGGAAACCTTCAGGAGGCTGAGCCCCATTGATAGAGTAGGCCACTGGGGTGGGAGTGGGGCTTGAGGTTTTATAACTCAGTCCCACTTCCTGTCTGTCCTCTGCTTCCTGGGTTTGGATAAAAGGTGACCAGCTAGCCTCCAGCTCCAGCGACTGTACTCACTCTGCCTGCTGACATAGGTCCCACCCCTTCCCTAATGATGATAGACTGTATCCCTTGAATTGTAAGCCAAAATAGCCCTTTCTCCCTTAAGCTGATTTTGTCAGGGTGTTTTATCCCTCAAGCGCTTTGCCAACAGAGCTATGCCCCTAATCCTGTAACTTGTTTTAAACTTTCCTTTGAAGAATATGTAATTACATCTTATTAAAACTCTACAAAAGTAAAAAGTACATAAAGTAGGCTTCACAGTGCTGTAAAGTTCGTGTGCCTGTGTGCTGTGCTCAGCAATATTAATTGGGGATCAGTGACAGCAGAGGTATCAAAATTGGTCAGCATCACAGTGCAGGCTTTTTCATCTACAGGGCAGCCTGTTGGATGCTGTCAGTACACTGCAGAGACAACGTTTCACCTGAAGACTCCGAGATGTCATCAGAATTTATCAAAAGGAAGCCCTGGGCCTTTGAATCAGATGCTGCTGAAAGGTTAAGCACAATGTGGCAAGGCAATACTTGTAAATAGCCTGTTTCTTAGACAGTGTGCTTTAATTCAAACATGGTAAGGGAAGGCTAACTGGTGTTTGAAAAACAATGTAAAGATGACAAAGTAAAGATCTAAGGTATAATTATTTAAATGTTTGACTACTGAGGAACAGAAACTCAGGTAGTCATAGGCATCTTGCTGTAGTTCATTTAAGTACCCATCATTGATGACATATATTATTTTTTATTAAGGAAAATTAGGCATTTACAGTATTTAAGAAGCAAATGTTTATTAGAACCAATCTTTTAAAGCTCAAGAACACGTCCTTCGGGGAAGGAGACTAGACTAGATTCTAAATACCTACAAACATTAGCAGGGTGGGCCAGCATGGCGGTGCATTACCCTAGCACTCAGAGTCTGAGGGGAGACCATCAGGAGTGTGGGAGCAGTGTAGGCTATGTAGCAAGGCTCCATCTCAAAAACAGCAGCGGCAATGAAAGTCAAACTGTTTAAAAGCAGAAAGGACAGTTTTGTCTAACCTGAAATTGAGCTGAGACGCCCTTTAATTGTAGTTGTGGGATGATGTACATTAACATTTTGGAACTGAGCTGAGCCAATCAGAAAACCAGTCAAACTTAGAGTAAAAACTGGATCACATCTTAGCAGTGACGACAAAGATTGTCATTAGGGCCATAACATCCGTGACATTAAAATGAGGAGGATAACAGCACCCATCCAGTCTTACTGTTATCTGGAACTGTGACAGGAATATGCATCACGACACTTGTCTATCAAAAGTAGCCAGAGCCAGTAACTGTTAACTAGTCCTACCCCATGGAGGCCTAAGTATGTAAAATGACTTCCACTGGTTCAAAGAGAAGAGAATTGAATGCCACCAACTTCCTAATTCTAAAAAGTATGGGCTTTCATTTTCTGGGTCAAGTGATTGGTTCCGATTTCCCACTGACTATAGATAATAGGACCCCAAGCATAGCCTGGTTTTCCACTGTGGCCTGTCACTGATCAGCATGGCATCTATACATAGTCTGTGATGAATAAACACATGTTGTGCTGAATACTTTGTAGTTTGGCCTGCTGCCACAATTTTAAAAATTATTTTCACAAAAAAGTATAAATTGTCTATAGTCTTTAATCCTGGGCTGCAAAGTCAACATTCACACACACAAAGAAAGAAAGAAAGAAAGAAAGAAAGAAAGAAAGAAAGAAAGAAAGAAAGAAAGAAAGAAAGAAAGAAAGGAAGGAAGGAAGAGCTAAGTCTTCAAGAATGTTGCTATTGAAGCCTGCTTGGGAACTTTGCCTAAAATCTGAGTTCCGCCCCTGTCATTTCTACCTTCCTTACCCCAAAGCAACATTGCTAGAAGTTTAGTTTCTCACGTGAAATCTATTGGCAAGGAAGAGTTGCCTGGAATCAAAGACAAAAGGATGATTATAATGAATTAAAAAAACAACCTGTGGCTGAGAACATGTCTGATACAGTTTCAAACTTGAGTCCTTCCTATAGCCATGACAGCTGTGTGTATTAAGTTTCAATGAGATTTATGCCATTAAGTGAAATAAGTACTATATCTGATTCAAAATATATTCTGCAGGAAAGGAGGCTCCAAATTTAAGAAAAAAAGGAAAGAAGGAAGGGAGGGAGGGAGGGAACAAACAAAACTATTCCTGGTGAGGAAACAGAGAGGGAAGACCAGCCCAGAAGCTTCCATTTGCTCGGCTAAGCTTAGCAGCACATCACTTACCACAGTCAGAAGAAGTTTTTTGGTGATGACCTAAATGTAGATATCCATGACCTTGTGAGGATAAGTAAGAACTAAGTTTGTAGGAAGGAGTAAGAGATGAGAATTCAGACCTCAAACAATTGCAGCAGGTTCATTTAATGCTGGAGAGGCGACATCTCTAGTCTGGTCACTGATCAGGGACAGGACCCAATAGCTTGATGAACACAGTTTGTGGAAGTCTGTGGCTTTTTGTAGCCCAGGATTGAGATGGGAAAGGGAGCTCCTTAGGGGTCAAATGAGGAAGTGAGCTGCTTTCCTTAGACAAGCTGAGCTGAAGCTTTTTAAGACCTGGGAGGAAACAACATCAAAGTCTTCAGGAAGTACCTGAAACTGACCAGATTCACTAGGCCCCTCACATTCCAAGTTTATATAAGCTGTAAGAACTGCTGAGAGGCACTCAGACAAGATAACCTGCCTGGGAATGATGCCCTCAAGCCTGTGAGCTGCTTGAAGCTTGTGCAGTTCACTCCTGCTTTCCAGCTTTAGTGAGCTATTACCCATGCTGAAGAGGGCTTTGACAAAGCATCTATCTTTGAGTCATTTCTGCTCCTTTAATACCCCCCCCCCCACCTACACTCTTGTAAGTAACCCCAATAGACATCATTGGTTCACCGAGTTGGACTTTGGTCATATCCTTATTTGGTCTGTTACTGGTTTCCTATCTAGAATGAGCAGACATTTTGTCACATCTCTCCAGGAACAGTGTCACACAACAGAGTATGTGTGTTTATAGTGTTTATAGATCTCCATGTATCATTATGAGATAATTATGAACTGATGTTGGGGAAGAAAGAGGGAGCAGAAGCTACTGATAGGAAAAAAAAAGCCAGCTGGCATTGGTTGTCATGGGTGGAAGGGAAAACTGTGTGCCATCCTGAAAGCCTTCCCCTGGGAGCTTTAAAGATAACCACACACACTGTCAACACTTCAAAAATATTAAGTATCCTACAGAGCAAATTATCCCTCTTGCCAAGTGAATTTGCATTGTTAGAACATTTTCAGTTGCTTAGCAAAATGCCTATTCAGGGCAATCCTCCCAATCTTTGGTTTTCTGCTATCAGAAACATAGGTCTCAGCTCATGCTTAATAAAGGTTGGAGGTGTATCTTGAACCCTGCCCAGGTTTTCTTTCTGTTCATTGATTTGATTTTGTTCCTTTTGAATATATATATATATATATATATATATATATATATATATGAATGCATATATAATATATATATTGTATATATATATATATATATATACATTCAAGACATTCTCAACCATGCGATTGCTACTGTGTTATGATAAGTGGGTGTTTGGGTGTTCAGGAGGCTGTAGTGTGTAATGGTAGATTGTGTTCTGAACATTGTTTAGACTTCTCTTGTACTTTCTAAGTAAGGAAAATTGTTTCTTGATTAATCAATATTCAAATAGCCAAATTAATCAGAAGTAATAATACTAACAGTCACTTCAGAAACATCATTTTGATGTTGCTATGAACGAAGAGTCAGTTTAGCCTAATCAGATGACTGGCAAGTAGCTCTTGGTTTTAATTTTGAAAAATAGGTCACAATAACAATAACCATCCTACTTACTATACACAGTTTTGACTTTATCCCAGAGGATGTGGAAATCTCTGACACTCATAGGCATCCTGTAAAAAGATACTTATCCAGTGTAGTCTTTGGAATGGAAAAAAATTATTAGTTAAATATATAGAATACAATGTTTTGTAGACAATTAAATTGTATTTTTTGTTAGTTCTTAGAAACTGAGACAAAAAGAGTGCTCTTAAATATGACCCTGAAGGTCTACCAATAGGGAGTTATTGCAATAAAAAATAAGAATTTGGAATCAAGGCCTCCCCACCGCACCCCTCCCTACCTCACCCCTTTCTGTCCTCATATTTTAATAGATGATTTCAGGTGCAATTAAAAATACATACTTGAGCAACTGTCTTTCTTTTCCATGGGAGTGTCTAAAGAAAAAACTCCCCGGAGACACTGAGCCTCTGTAATTAGGACTCATATGTCAGCAGTAAGGATCCTGTAATCTCCCCTCACATCGAATGGGAACAAAGTCCTTTCAAGAACATTCCAAAATGTACATGTTATCCTTGTGTTTTAAGCGTGAAAATGCACACAGACACACACACCCTTTCTGACACACAGTCTGTGCCTCCACACCCACACGCAGTGCTTCTGTTTCAAAGTAACATTGCCTGAAGACACCTTTCAAAGAAAGGCCTGCCTATTTTTTCACCTCTAGATATTTTCAGATAGTTCTGGGAAACTATCAAGAAACCTCATTTGACCCCCTTTCAAAGAATCTTAAAATGTGTGGTGGCTGGTTTAATTCAAGTCATTTGAGTTTTCTGACTATATTTGCATATACTGATCATAAAGTTGAAGAAAATGAGTGTGGAATTAGAATATTTAAAATTTTTAAATAGTTTTTTTTTTTTTTTTTTTAAGCACAAGTCTAAGTTAAATCCCCATCCCTTAAAGTTAAAGTTTGAACCGTGAATATTATAGCTAGCCTTGAAGCCTTTTGGCTTTTTAAGATTTGTAAGACACAGACAATAACTAGCTCAAGAGAGAAAGATTGATTTCTTTTCTCTTTAGATTTGTATTTTAAGCATATGAGCAGTTTGTTTCTGTGTATGTCTGTCTGTGGACCACGTGTGTGAAGTGCCCTCTGAAGCCAGAACAGTGCATCGGATCCCCTGGAACTGGAGCTATGGATGGTGGTGAATAACCCCGTGGGTGCTGGGAACAGAATCTGTGTGTCTGGAAGAGCAGCCAGTGCTCTTAACCACTGAGCTATCATAATAACCTCACCTATTTCTTTTTACAGAATAGACATTGTTCTGTGTTTCAGCCTGGCCTTAAATTTGTGATCCTCTTGCCTTAGCCTCCTCCTGAATGCTGGAATTGTAGGAGTATATCGTTACCTTTGGCTTGCTTCTTGTTGTTTATGGCAGAAAACTGATGAAGGAAAACTATATCAGCCCAATTTAAAAAACAAAAGCTGTCTTTATAGAGGAAGCTGGTGTCTCCAGACTCCAGCTTCACCACGAGTTCTAACCCAGAAATAATAGCTCGTCATTATCTGGGTTAGTTCTAGCAGTAGAAATTTATTCCAGTCACATAATCTGAAATTTTACATGAGTTTCCTGTGGCTCAGGCTAGTCTTGAACCCCTGACCCTCCTGTCTCAGCTCCAAGTGCTGGTGTTATAGGAGTTGCACTATCATACCCAGCTCCCAGTATCTCTTAAAGGTCTTACCTCTTGGACCCGTGAGATAGCTCAGTGGGTAAACGTGCTTGCTTCCAAGCCTGAAGACCTGAGTTTGATCCCTGGGGCCCTCATGGTGTGAGGCAAGCACAGATCTTGCAGGATGGTCTTTCACTCTACCAGGGCTCTAGTAGTCTGTGGTTATTATGAAAAAAAGAATTGTAATGACATTTGTGCATTTCTTTGTGAACACTTATTTTCTTTGTATTTAGAAGAGTTTTCGTTTTTGGATAGAGACGACTGTGATGAAATGTGACACATACTTCTTGCCTCTGCTGGAAAGGTAGCTTGATCTGAGTCCTCAGGCCACAGGCCAGGGATTCACGCCCAGCATCAATCAGTGTTCCTGTTCATTCTGGAGGCTACACTCTGCGCTTCCTCTGAAGGTCGCATATTGACAGAGGCACTGGGCTGAACTGGAAGACTCTTTTGCATGGGTGCTGTTCAGTTTAGGGTCTTGCAGCCCGACATTTAGTAGACACTGAGCCATAGTTTGCCAAACCTCCCCTGGATGCCAAAATCCAGTGTCAGAAATTCCACTTTCATGGATTCTTCTAAGTAGAGTCACAATCATTCTAGTAGGTCAGAAGGAACTTTGGAAAGCATAGCTGAGCCCTTTGCTAGCTCCTGGAGCCGTGTACATACAGGAATGTTTTAACTTTGTGTTTACTTAATTTGTGTGTTTAAACACAAAGAGTGAGCCATGTTTGAGAGGGAGACCTGAAGGCCGGCTATTCTACTCTCTGCATTTCTATCAGTGGTGCTTAGGGTAATTCGTTGTGTGCATTAAGGCTATCCGGCAACTGTCTGCTGAATTCAACACAGCAAATATTTTTCGCTGTTGTTCGTCAGTAAGTGTCAGCTGTGGCTGGTCAGAGAACTGACAGATGCCTGGAACACGTGCCAGTATCAAATATCTGAATGTATTTGGGAGAGGGGTGCTTCAAGTGTCACATGTCGGGTGCAAATAGATCGCAAAGACAGTCCAAATTAGTTTAGAAAATCTATTTTCTGCACCTACTATCCACGTCAGAAAAAAAAAAACCATAAAAGTTCATAACAGTGGAAAATCTACAATAGCAAAGTGATTTCCATGAATGCTTAGGGTGAAAGCACTGTATTGTGGGTAATTTGTTCAATTATCTCATTAGTGAATACAAGTGCAAAAGAAAAAGATCTCTCATGGTACAATGTATAAAGCAGTAGTAGTGTGAATTGAAAACAGAACTATCTATCCTTCATTATTTATTATTAATTACCACCTCCAAAATTTATTTCACTCCAACCTGAAAACTTGGGCACAGTATGAGTGCAGCCAGTGGGGGGTGGGGTGGAGAGAGAGGGTGAAGAGAAGAGGGGAGTGCAAGGTCCACGCATTTGCTCAGCAGAAGAGAAAGGAGGCATGTGTGACAAGAGCTTCGAGTTGCAGAGTGCGCAGAACACCAGAGTCAGCATATGGCTGTCCCTGGCCAGATTACAGGCAAGCCTCTCTGTGTCCAGACTTAGCGTCTGTCACAAGTGACTCTGTGACCCCGGCTCAAAGGTGACACTCTCACAGACTGGCCTCCGGCAACATTGGTGATCATGCACACCTCATGTGAGAACATCCAGAGTTGGAACACAGCTTGAGTAGCTGTGTGGGTAGACGGAGGAGTCCACATGCCGGGAGGAAGATGACGTTCTTCACCTGAACTCGGGTACTTTAGGTTTGAAGTTACTGCATAGCATTGTGGGTAAGAATCAAATGCCACGGCTTTTGCTGCAACGGCAGAGCTGATTTTTAAGACAAGAGAGGAGTTTTGAGGCTGAAGTGTTTGGGAAGGTCTACTGTCAGACCCCGATTCCAAACGCTACGGGGGCGGGGGAGGGGGAACCACAGACATTGAGGGTCTGGCTTTCTGTCCTGGCTGAGGAGGAAGAAGCAGCAGAACCCTGGGATGCTACAAAAGTACACAGCCACCGAACACTTAGCATAAGCTTGGTTCGCTTGTACTTGGAGCACTGGCAAAGCTTCCCAACCCTCGTTAATCACTACTTCAGGGAGTCTCTTGGTGTCTTAGATTCGAAAGAAATCCTAGCTTACCTGCCTATTTCTTATATCATGTATCGCTAACGGGAAACGAAACCTTTTTTCTTAGCCCTACTTACGGATACACATGGATACTACACTATAACATTAGTTATAGCGCTCTTAAGCTTTCTCTATGGATTTATTTGTGTTAAGCTGAAATCTTTTAGGCAACAAAAATAATTGTAAGATGTTAACATAGTATAATTTAATCTTTGCAATGGGTTTATCAAAATATATCTATCATCTATCTGTCTGTTTATTATCTATCTACCCATCAAGAGGGAGAGGGAGGGAATTATTACTATTATGCATTATTTCCCCCTTGGAGATTTATATTTTTATTAATTTTGATCATTAGATAACTTAATGTCTACATACATACCTGATTTATTTTTCATTTTTAGGTCAAGGATATTTATTAAATCCAGGAGTTTTACTTTGAAACTATTAGTTTTTGAAAATGCCCAGTATTTTAATAAAATCTATACTATACAGGTAACGGCTTCCTCCTTGCTTCCTTCACAGTCCAGTATGGGAGGCAAGAGCCAGTTCCCACTTGCCTTTCTTCAGCTAACAGCTCTGCCCCCTTCTGTGTCTCTTAAGTCTCTGGTCTCTCAAGTATCTTGTTAGCTGTAGACCCACAATCTTCATTGCTCTAGCATCAGACTGCATCACGTGCTCCACGTCTTTTTACAATTTGAGGACAGCTTTTATGTATGTTGTACCATGGACTGAGCTGTGATTCCTCAAAGTTCTTGGGTTGAGACTTGGAGGAGAAGTTTTTAACAATATAGTTAAAGTTAAAAGAGGTCATAAGAACATGTCCCTAGGCCAACAGGAATAAAGAAAAGGCCATCTGAGAGAAGACACCAATTGTCTATGAGCCAAGGGGGCAAACTCAGGGACTCCTGCTCACTTCTAGAACTGTGATGCTCAACCCCCTGTTAAGTCACCCAACCTGTGCTTTCTAATATGGCTTCCTAACAACCAGTCACTTAGATACATACCTGTCATTTTTATCATAAAGGTACCGGAATCTCCTTCTAGAGCTTCTAAATTCATGTTTCTGTTTGGTCTCAGTATCACTACCTCCTATCTCTAGCCAAACACCCTCCCAACCAATGGCTGCTTCCCAGAAGATTGTCATATATATATATATATATATATATATATATATATATGTGTGTGTGTGTGTGTGTGTATACATATATATATTTCATCATGTGAATTATAATTTAAATGTTTTAATGACTATAAAAACATTTAGACAAATCTTAAACCACTGAATGTAAGTATTGACCTGAGGTCTCACTGCCTGCCTACCCACCTAGTGTCACCCCTACTACAGCCATCCATCATAAATATGTCTCATGTCCCAGGCTGTTAGAATGGCTGGAAATTCTTGAAAACAATTGCTCTTTCTGACCTAATTTTTATCTTCCCTGCAGTGAGTAAGTACCCTGTCCGCTGGACTCTCCTGTGCCAGTCCTATGCTCAGCTTAGAAGCTGAAGCCTGCAATGGCAGCTCTAACCGAGTTCCATCTCCCGGGCTTTAACTCAGGTCTTCTTGGTGAGCTTCAGTAGCTCCCTGTCTCTGAAAACTCAAATACTTACCGCTCGTTATGTTTATCTGCTGTCTTCAATGCTACTGTGACTTTCCTAAGGACAGTTTTGACCTCTCGGAATCAATGCAGATGAATACATCTTTGTCTTCATGCAGGAAGGACCTGATTTATCTCCATATCTGTAACTTTCCAACAAATGGTAAAAAATTAATTACAAAACGGAAATAGACAAGGCTCTGTGGCATTACCGGAATGAGTCCATTCAAACGTCTAGCACATTCCCTGCCAGGTGGTCTTTAGTTGGATTCCAGAAGCTGAAGAAGAAATGAACCACCACCTGTTTTTCTTGGAGCCTAACGGTTCATGTTTATGTTGAAAGTTACTACATCAGTTTCTTTGAAGAAGCTAAATTCCACTGGTGCATCTCATTAGGCAACTACAGGGCTGTGCTGTCTGTGTCTTTAAAGAAGGTGGTGGGTGGCATCTATTGTTAGTCAACCTATCCTCTGCCACCATGGGCTCAATGCAGGTCTACCACAGCTCAGAAATGATGACAGGTTCTAGACCACCTGGGTTTAGTAGTTATGCTCAACTCCTAGAGTAGGCAGAACTAAAAAGGAAAAAAAAAAAAAATCAGTGAGCCAAAGGCATGGATTCAGTCCAAAAGAACAAATATTAGAAACAGGTGTGAGATGTTTCCTGGGGAAAATCAAACCTTGATTCCCCATCTGGCAGTGGACTGCGCTGTTTTCCCTCATAATTCTGCCTCCTTAAAACATTTTAACAAAGGAGTTAATTATAAACGTCGTTTCACTTCAAGCCAATGTTTCCCCAGCCCATACGTCTGCATAAAACCCTTGGGTAATTATAAACGTTGTGAAGAGCACGGTTTCATTTCCATTTCACTTCCCAGTGATATCCCATCCTTCCTACAGAAGCTTAGACTCGAGGTGCATTTTAGTGTGGGAAGCATACGATATATGTATTATATTACCCTTTACATGCAACATATGACTTCTACTGACTCACATAAAAAGCTCACAATCTGTACTCAAGTTTACAGCAAAATGTCAGAACACAGCATGGCAATGCTTAGGTTTGTGTATTTTAATAACTGCCTCATTCAGGAAAGTATTTGTCCCTGTGGATGCGAAAGTTCCTTATTAATAGTTTGAATTACAACACATATCCTTTTAAATATTTAATTTATTATATATTGTAGATGAAAAAGGATGATAAAATTATCTTTTAAATAGTTATTTTGATGGCCACATGGCAACACAAATCTCTTCTCTCTTCTTTACTAGATTATAAATATTTCATTGTTGTCTGCTTTAAAAGTTCTGCAAAACGTAAGTATAACTAAGATAAAATACACATATATATTTTATCTGGGGTGGGGCTCATTGGTAGAGTACTTGTGTATAATATGCAAAGTCATTGAATTTGACCCTTAGCTCTGCAGAAAGAAAACCTTTTCAGGGAACACAACTGGGAACAGCCAGGGTAAATTGAAACGAATCAGAGAAATTAATACCAGCTCAAGGATCATTCATATCCGATCTTGACACCGTAGGCTTTTAAAAGAACACTTCCACACGTGGACTGGTTAATAAATTAAATTGTAGTAAGCTGGGCAGCCATCTCATGTCCTTAGTTTTTCTCCTTGGTTTAACTTGTAAAGCCCAGTAACATATTTCCTGGATCCCTCACAGGATGCTCACAGCGTAGGAGGTCACTTTAGTGGTTGGCATAAAGTGACCTCGTTCCATGAGTCAGGCCCTGTAGCGTTTGTTAGCTGTTTCCTCGTCTTCATTCCCAAAGCAGGCCCTTGTAGACCCTGTCACAAGTTACAGGGAGCAAAGGGCTCAGAGCTTCCCATGCTTGCTTTGAGCTCTCTTGCTCCTGGCCACAGCCTTTAAAATGCAACATTTGGCTGCATTTTCCTGACTCTTGTCTTCCAGCTCTCAGGGGTGGGGGTGGGGAAGGCGCTGAGATGAATTCATGACAGTAGCAAGAGGCACCCCTATATGGGGTGCTCCCATAATCCTTTCATTCCCACCCCTGCCTGTTAGGCTCTGCATCTTCCTGACCAGTTCTTGTGTTTCCAAAACAAGGGTACATGTCAATTATTACTGGTTTTAGGATGAAAATATTTGAAGCAGTATGTCAAAGCATTCTTGGAAGACCGTGCTGTGATCAAGAGTGCAGTGCGCTGGAAGAGGGTGGAGGCTTCTAGTTTTGTAAAGTGGAGGTGGGGAGCCGATTAGGAAAATGACCAAGGTGGGGAGGTCTTGCTGATTCTGCCTGTAAAGATGGTCTTCAATTTAGTCAACTAGTATACTGCTTGTGACAAATACACATTAGAAGCTGTATGGTGATGCCTTAGTAATATGGATGCCTAAATAAGACCAGGATAAGGACAACATCAACAGACATGTTAATGTGGAAGAGGGAAATCTCACAGGGCGAAGAAGGGCTAGACAAAGAACTACCAGCAATAAACAATTACTGAAAGAGGGAAAATTTGTCTTCCCCAGGTGTGAATTGATTGTCTAGCACCAAGTGATCAGTCCTAATAAACACACGGGCAACACGAAGCAGATTCAGCAGGCTGTACTTATATATTTTGTACGCACGCCGTGCGTGTATGTGTGTGCGTGCGTGTGTGTGTGTGTGTGTGTGTGTGTGTGTGTAATAATACAAATTAAAAGAGAAAGACCATGAATTTGAGAGAGAACAAAGGATTGGAGGGAGTAAAGAGATGAGGGAATGATGTAATTATATTTTAATTCTAAAACATCACAAAAAATAAAAATAATGTAGATGAAGAGAAATAAAATACACATTAAAAGTGAGAAACTGGGAAGCAAATTATGGATGAAGTGGGGGCTATGGCCCAATGACACTTCAAAATAAATGTTTTCCCTTCCCTTCTGGAGTAGTTTGAAGTAGCGTCTCTCATGCAAGAGAACAAATACTAAGAACTTGTCAGCCGACCCTGCGCGCTTTCAAAGGTACAGGGAATGACTTTCTTTCACAGGTAAAATGTCTCCTCCACGTGGTTTGAGATCTTAACGAAGCTCTTAAATATTGTCATGATGATGTGAAATAAGAACAACCTTCCTCGTACCTGTCCACTGCTGTTCTCTATCTAAATGCTGCTCATTACCTTGCTGGCAGGCTCTGAAGCAAGGTAGTAACTGCTCTATTCTAGTTAGTTATTATTGATAGTCGGAATCACTAGTATCATTTTCCAATCACAAGCTTTATTTACAACGGTCTCTGTGTATTCTAAACTATAATGCGGTAAACTCACTTTAACTAGCTCTCCTGATTTCAGTGACTCAGTTCTGAATATTCTTTATAACTCTGATGCAAGATTATCTTAACATGAAATTGAACAGAAAACCATACTAGGCAGAAAACTGTGATGTCTTTTACTGTGCCTCTCCTTCTCCTCCTCTTTCCTCTCTCCCTTCTCCCCTTTTCTGCTTCTTCTTAGTCTTCCTCTTTCTCTCTCTCTCTTTCCTTCCTTCCTTCCTTCCTTCCTTCCTTCCTTCCTTCCTCCCTCCCTCCCTCCCTCCATCCCTCTCTCTTTCTTTTTTTCTTTCCTTCTTTCTATGATTTCCCCTACTTATTTTTCTTTGTCTTTTGCCTGGAATGTCACTATCTGAAGGTGACAATCGTTCTCTCTCTATCACATCCTCCAGCCATCACCCACCCAGGCCTTTCTGACCATTACATTGAAAACTCCTTCTCATACATGCCTCTGATCAAATCTAAATGATAGCGTGATGTTAATCCATGGCCTTGTGAGACAGTAAGGTATTCGCTTAAGAAGAGACCCTGAAAGAGGCAAGCAGATGTCTAATGCATACATCATACAGCCAGAAGTACTGAGATAATGTTATCAATAAATGCGAAGCTAGCAAATATTTCACAGGGAAAATTGTCGAACTCATGTCTTCTTCCGGAGTAAAAGATCAAAAATTATCAATGATTGCTTTAAAATAATAATAAAGAGAAAAAGGGCAAGAATGTGAGAAAAGTGGGCAGGCAGGTGCGTGTGCATGTGCATGTGCGTGTGCGTGTGTGGGGTGTGTGTGTGTGTGTGTGTGTGTGTGTATGTGTGAGGGGACGAAACACGGGGGAGGTTGAAGGATGAAAAAGAAGAGGGAATTATGTAACTATATTTTAATTAAAACTATTAAAAGACAAAAGGTCAATTGTATTGCAATAGGAGATTACTATTTTGTTTTCTGTGTTTCTATAAGCTAATTTCTACCCCCCAGAGCTCGTGTCTCTAGCTGCATATGTAGCAGAAGATGGCCTAGCGAGCCATCATTGGGAAGAGAGGCCCCTTGGTCTTGCAAACTTTTTTTTTGCAAGAGTTATAAAGTAGTCGAATAGCAAAATGTCTATGCCTCTTTAACTGAATCTAAAAATAGAGGAAGACTGCAACCTTCCTTTTTCCACATCAGATCCTCTCTGCAGTAATGCTCAGACACACATCCCAGGCCTCCGGGATTCCTGATGGACACATACCTTCCCCCTAGGGGTTGATCCCAGGCAGCAGATGTGTACCCAGAGAACAGACAGAGTGGGTGTTTGAAGACCAGTGGTTCTCAACCTTCCTAATGTGGTCACCCTCGTGTTGTGGTGACCCCAACCACAAAGTTATTTTTGCTGCTACTTCATAACTGTAATTTTGCTACTGTTATGAATCATAGTGTAAATCTCTTCAATGCAAACCCTGTGAAAGGGGGTCGATCCAGAGGTCAAGAACCTCTGGGCCAGACCTCGGAGCGCATGACCACTTGTGCAGGTCTAATGTGGTGTGGACAGATGCCTCACAGTTTAACCTGCTACTGTTTGCTTCTGTGTTTCTTTACCGTGATTCTTTGCCACAACAGAATTTCTATTTAGTCAAGAATTTTTACCTGTCCTATGTACATCTGAAGGTCCAGCTTCCTCAATTCATGGAAGATGCCCATAAAATAGGGTTGAATATGGTACCCGTTACTTAGGAGCATAATACTCACAAGCTGACGTCAGGAAAGAGATGTAGTAAAGAATTCCAGAGCACATAATTGAAATACTAGAGAGCAGATTTCTTTTAGACATAAAAAATTAATTTATAACTCACTATTCAGTATAGTTACAGACAACATATTTTAAAAGCAGCTTCTGTACAGAAGTGGATGCTCACAGTCAGCTATTGGATGGAACACAGGGCCCCCAGTGGAGGAGCTAGAGAAAGTACCCAAGGAGCTGAAGGGGTCTGCAACCCTATAGGTGGAACAACAATATGAACTAACCAGTACCCCCTGAGCTCGAGTCTCTAGCTACATATGTAGCAGATGGCCTAGCCAGCCATCATTGGGAAGAGAGGCCCCTTGGTCTTGCAAACTTTATATGATCCAGCACAGGGGAAGGCCAGGGCCAAGTAGTGGGAGTGGGTGGGTAGGGGAGCAGGGGCAGGGGGAGGGTATAGGGACTTTTGGGATAGCATTTGAAATGTAAATAAAGAAAATATCTAATTAAAAAAAAAGCAGCTTTCTGGAGGTATATATGTCATACAATCTGCCCATTAAAAGCCCATTCTTCAAAGGATTTCAGTATGTTCATGAATATATGCAACTGCACTAGTCAATCTTAGGACCATGCAAATACTTTTAAATAGTCTTTTAAAACAACTGAAATATGGACATTAACAGTTCTACAGTTTAATATATAGCTAATCCATGCCATTTTGGAGAATAAATTATACTTATTTGCCTGTATAATTGTTGCTAGAGGCTTAAGATTTGCAATTCAGATTTTTTTTTTCATCGATGTTTCTAAATAATAAAGAGTGCATGGAAGGAAAGAGGCTCCCGGAGCTATAGTTGACCCAATTTGAAGCATTTTACAGCTTGCTGTGGTTGTAGGTCCCTTAAACTCATCTTTTCTGCTTGCATCTTCTGGATGCTCTTTAAGGGGCACAAGTGGGATAGTGGATACTATTTTAGTAACCTTAAATTTTCTATGTTTGTTTACTCCAAACAAAATAAGAAATGGAAATTATCCTTTGTCAATTTGAGTTTTACTTTTATAATTTTTAAATTGCACATCTGAACGTGAACAAGGAAAATTTGGGGCATCTGGATAAATAAATCTTTACTTAAATCTGGATAAATAAATCTTTACTTCTGGATGTGTTCTTGTCCCTTAGTCAACACCCTCCGTATGTAGAACAAGTGACTACTATTATTTCAGAAAATCCTGGGTATCACAGAGTTGTAAAATAGGTACTGCATTTTTGAGTTCTTCGGGAAAGTGTATTCTTGACCTGTATGTAGTTTACTTTAAAAATGTGAAAACCAAACCCACTACACCAGAGTACAGACATTTGTGGGGAAGAGGGTCTGTGGGTAGAGGAGGAGAGCATCCCTGGGGAGATATGCACAGCCAGCCCTCACTGCAGTCAGTTTTAAAGGAACATCCAGGCCACTAAACAGACTTCTAGACAATTACATGATTATGATGTCTGCATGGATGAACATCTTAGACTTCACGTATGTGAACAACAAAAATCTTAAACTGGTTAAAGGTATCTGCAGGAAGTGCCATTTTTCATTAAAAAGCAATAAAAATCATAAAAAAAAAAACGGACAATGAAAAATGTCAATGGGCGTTAATGTGTCCCCCAGTCAGGTAGGTCCCCAACAAGTTACTTTAAAGACAGGAGGGACAACACACGCTGTCTTTTGTGGCTTCTTGTTTCAAACGCAAGTCTGAGCAAAGCCTGTTTTGACAGAATGTTTTAAAACACTGTGTTCTCAAGTAGAACCCTAAATCCACCCATTATCTGGGTGTGTAAATCTAAATAACTGGGAGTTGCTAAGACAGCCTGTAATGGCTACAGGGCAAATGAAGACCAAATAACCCGAAGACAAAAAATGGAAAGAGCGTCCTTCCTTCTGCATATCTATGGAAGGATTTAAAAATTGGAAGAGTGATAAAGGAGTCATGCAATTATACAATTAGGAGGAATTCCACTTGGTTTGTGGACTCAAGTCTTTTGCCAGACTTGAGTAATATTTCTACCTCACCTGGAAGGTGTCTCTCCACAACCTACCCAGCTTTAACGCTGCCTTGATTTAGGATTTCCCAAGCACTCAGGTACACAGCGTTCGCTCTTTGTCTCATGAGTTCTCAGCAGTGTGGAGAATATGCCCCTCACACACTTCAAAATCACCGCCTCTTTGTCTTTATTATAAACCCCGTGGATACAGACACAGTGCTGACGGAAGCCTTTTTCTTGTTTCTTTGTACATATTTAAGTTGAGTAGACATCTTATGCAATCCAAATGAACTCATACTTCAGGCTGGGCTCTCTCTGCAAACGAAGAAGGATATATTTGAGCATGTACATATGGGTAAGACTCATTCATATTTATTGAATACTGGAGAAGCGTTAGCCTCTGTTCTCTTGTTTTCTAAGTAGGGTAGAGCCATTGGATCAGATTTCAAGTATGACGAATGAGTGAACAAATAAAAATTGCTAACTTCTTCAGGACCAGTCCTTATCTAGGGCTCTAGCCCACACGTGGTCTCCTTTTCCCTCTCTATTTTAATCAAGCATATGCATACGTGTTGACTATTTATTTAATTGCATGACGGTTACGCCTACATTTATGTGCGTGTACCATGTATGTGCAGTGCCCAGGGAAGACAGAGTCGGATTCCTTGGAACTGGAGTTATGAGTTGGCAGGTGGGCCTGGGAACTGAAATCAGGCCTTCTGGGAGAGTAGCCAGTGGCTTTAACCACCAGGCCATCTTTCTAGGTACTCATGAAAATATTTTCATATTGTCTGGTTATATACTTTTTCACTTGATCTATAAGATCTCACTATATGAAATTTTATTCCAAGAAATACTAAGTTTAATCTACAATAAACTGACAAAACTGTGAATAAGCTAAAAAAAACCCAAACAATAAAAAAGCAGAATATTATTTTATTCTAAACAATTTGTCTTCTTAACATGTCCCTTGAATCTTACATGAAGATAGAAATCAGTTGAAACTGTTTCCAAGTGTGGGCAGACAAGTGGCACTTTGAAAAACTCATTTAGTTTTTTTTAAGCATTTTTTAATGTGTATGGGCATTTTTCCTGCAGGCGTGTATGTGCACCACATTTATACAGTGTCTGAAGAAGCCAGGAGAGGGTATTGGATCCCCGAGTATTGTAGTTACAGAAGGTTGGGAGCCACCATGTTGGTGCTGGAAATTGAACCTAGGTCCTCTGAAAGAGCAGGGAGTGCTCATAACCCCTGTGCCCACCTCCCAGCACTGGCAAGTGCCGCTCTATATGGAGTACTAACAACTTTTTAAAATATTTGTCCTTGAAGTGTATTACTTAGATGCATGTTACCCCATACTCCGAGAGCCCTCTCTTTATATGCAGGACAAGAGAATACAAACTACCCCAGAATGACCACAAGGCAATTTCTGCCAGGCCTCCCTGGACTTCATTAGTCCAGGAATTTTTTTTTTTTTTATTGAAGCATCTTCTGAGGCAACTCTGACTTTTTAAAGATATTTAAAAATTAGATTTGGATGTTGAAATAAACTTTATTATTGGTGCCTTATGCCCGAAACTTCCATGCAGAGTTCAATTCAAATACCAGAGCCTTATTATACAGACGTAATTCTCCTTTCAAATGCGATTTGAATGGAATCACCCTCCTTGTGAGCATTGTTTTCTATTCAGACGCTCCAGCTACTTCAGCTGCTTCGTGCATTATACGGTTGCGTGTTCCCTCACCAGCCCTGCAATCTTCTTGTGTTTATATTCCTATTTGATCAGTTTCTTTCCTAAAGTGTCCATATTTAGCATAAAAGGTAATAAATAGCTCAAGTGAATTGCAAAGGTTTTTGAGTAGAGGGGGCATGTCCTTCATTCACTCAAATGAAAACATGTCGTTTGTTCCAGAGCAGTTTAATGGTGGAGAGTTTGCATCTAGACTCCTAAGCAAGCCCTTCTCTTTCGTCACTATTTCAGGCATGGCTTGTGATGGTAGGGTCTTTATAACTGAGAAAACAACCACCACACAGATGCAACCGTCTCCTCGAGCTGAAACTGGAGGTGGGGAACCACAGCTTACCATCCCACTGCCTACAGGAACCAATCGTTCGATCATGTTAGCTGGGATGCCACAACGTGAGTGACTTAAGTGACTCTTTAACCTCGCCTTAGGGAGCTCCTGAGAGTGGGAGATTTCAGGCTTCAGAGCTTGACTCCCCGTACAAGAGGCTGCAGAATGGGACGGGGAAACTGGTTTCCAGAAGGGAACTAAGAACTCTAGTGTAACGTCCTTCTCGAACACGGGCTGAGATGTGGCCCCTTCCAAAGTGAAATAACACTGGTAAGGACTGAGACATATTCACTTCAACCTGGTGTCCCCTCCTGCAGGCTGCCACATCTGTACCAATCCACACTAAGGTTGGCTTGGGCACGTTTGGCTTTTTGTACACTCGTTAGTGAGTTATAGATTAGTATTCAGAACTTGTAACATCAAAACAATCATTTGTACTGAGAGATTTAGTAGAAAATGTGCTGTAACCAAAGCTCATCATGATATCTGGAAATAGTACACATTGTGAATTATCATAATTTCCAAATACATTATTGTGGTGATAGCACATGGCTAACGGACTTTTATTGTGGTATAAGGAAAAATTCTTGGTAGCTTTACAACCCCCCGCATCCCCCCAGTTGGGAGATACTTTTTAAAACAGTCATTTATTTATTGTGGGTTTAGGGTGAGCATACACTGGGGTGAGCATGCATGTGCCACACTGCTCTGTGTGCAGCTCAGAGAATGGCTGGCAGGAGCTGCCTCTCTCCTCCTACCCTGTGGGTTCTGAGGATTGAATGGAGGTCATCTGGCTTGACATCAAGTTCTTTTGCCAGCTGAGCTATCTCTCTCGCCCATTGGAAGATTTCTTTAAAAGGGATTTTGGTCCAGGGAATTAAAGCTTCAATTATCAGTCCTGGGTCATTCCCTTCACAGACGGCCTCATACACAGAGCTTTTAGCGTAGCTCCTTCTCTTGCAACACAGGGAATGAGGAGCAAGTTCAGGTTCCTGTTAATTATTGGCTCCTGTCTCCTTAAATTCATGTAAAGGGGTGAAGCAGACTCTGCTAAAGAGTGAGGTGCAGATGAAAAGGGACTCCAGGCAAGCCCTCATGCACTCCTCGCCAAGTGCAGGCAGATAGACTTGAGAGAGCCGGTTTTGAGCTCCTGTCTTTGTGGAGAATGGAAGTGTGGGAGCAGGTATGGTCTGGGACGCAGGTTCAGAGGGAAGGCTCTTGGTGGGCTCGGTTGTCTTTTTGACTCTGTTCTCTCACCAGGCTTTCCACACTCATTAACACATTTCCGAAGGCACTCTGAAAATTATATAGTGTCAGTATGGAGAAAACTATGATGTGTACTGGATATTTCATAATGAAATGGTATCTTTAACAGGCTTTGAATATTCAAAAGGAGGAAGGTAGGACGGTAATTGCAGAAGACACTGGGCAACGCATGAGAAACTGACCTGCAGGGATGGATTGCAACACGGAGGGAAGGGGAGGTAGAAGAAAGAAATCAACCTATAAATGGTGGTGCATTAAATGGTAGGTCATATTCCAGAAAAGAAAATAGTCAGATACCACGGCGTCTCACAACATGGGAGACAGGGGTGAGACCAGACGTATTTTATCTAATCTAATTCTGAAGTGCTCAATAGTGAGCATGACCCACTCATAACAAATGTCCCGTTTCTAAGCCAGGGCCTTGGGATGTGGGCGTGGGGGCTGGCAGGGACAAGGGCTTCTTACTCTTTCCGGAGAGGGTATTCGCGCAACAAAGTACTAAGAAGTAGATAATGCTGGAATGTGACTACAAACGAGACAAGTAGAACTGACGAGGGTCCAAGTGTCCACAAAGGGGAAGGGATCAAAGGCAGGTCTGAGGTTCAAGCTTGGGCAGAGACATCCAGATTCATAGGGGACAAGGCTTGGAGGACTGATCTGAGAGTCCAGCAGATGCAGGAGTTGTGCTTCATTAACTGTTCACCCATCAGCGCGGCACAGTCCTGGTGTGCACTTGCTACAAAAGCAGCACAGAAATGCACGAGGGTCCGGGTGTGGTGGCGCACGCCTTTAATCCCAGCACTTGGGAGGCAGAGGCAGGTGAATTTCTGAGTTCGAGGCCAGCCTGGTCTACAGAGTGAGTTCCAGGACAGCCAGGGCTACACAGAGAAACCCTGTCTCGAAAAACCAAAAAAACAAACAAACAAACAAACAAAAACAAAAAAAACAAAAAACAAAACAAAACAAACAAACAAAAAGAAATGCACGAGGAATGGGGGAAGGCTGCCATCCATCCCGGATGGGCTGAGGTAGGTTTCTAGCCTTGAATCTTCCACAATGGACATTGATTTTTCTCAGGCTTTTAACTTCATTATGTCAACTCTGTAGGTAGCTAGTAATTAGCCCCATCTCTTTTGTCATAATATAAAGCCTCGGGGGAGGAGGGAAATCAAGGTCTACATCTGATTTATGACCATAGGCATATAAACAATAGGAACAAATGTCTAGAACATAGTTGAAAGACTGAGGTTTCGAGAGGCTTATGTTGTGTTTCAGACTTAGCTGTGCTGTACTAATGGTTAATTTATTTGTTGTGCCTCATGCTTGCCCTTGCTAATTTACCAATCGCCTTTGTACTTCACTGTCAACTCTCGTAGGATATATGCATGATAGGCGGTGGGTTCTGCTGAGGACCAGTTAGCTTGGAATCAGAATCAACAGTCTCCATGTCCTGTTGAAATGTCTAAGCAAATCGGCCTTGTGGCGTTTACTTAAAAAGGTGGTCTCTTCCTCCTGTAAGACAGTTACTTCGGAGACCTTGAAAGATGACTAAACACAGCACAGCTGGGTGTGGTGGCTCACAACTCTAATCCCAGCACTGGGGAGGCAGAGGCAGGTGGATCTCTGAGTTCAAGGCCAGCCTGGTCTTCAGAGCAAGTTTCAAGGGCTATACAGAGGAATCCTGTCTAGAAAACCAAACCAAACCAAACCAAACCCCCAACAACAACAAAAACAAAACAAAACAAAACAAAACAAAAAACCACCCTAAAACATACTGCACAGCACACACTTGTTTGAGCTTGTGCTTTTCGATAAGCTTTGCTGGTGACCTGTCCTGACCCCTTGGGATCCTGGTTAGCAAGGTGAGTTTGAGAAAGGCCATGAATTCCCTCTGCCTGCCTGAAACATTAGCCCAAGGACAGAGTCGTCTGGAAACGGACAAGGGAAAACTTAATTTGTAAATCTTAGTGGGCTGATGAAGTCCGTCTTAATGTGTTCAAACCCTGAAGGCAAGACCCTGTCTGCACAAGGAGATCATGTCTCTTACATAATTCTCACAGAATGACACGACCGACCGCAGTCTCAGACCATTTTGTTTCTTTCTTAAACTTTTTTACTTATTCACTTTACATACAGCTTATCGCTCCTCTCCTCCCAGTTACCCCCCCCCCCCCAGTTCCCCCCCCCCCGCCAGTCCATCCCCATCCCCCTTTCTCCTCATGGAGGGTCTCCTCCCATCCCCACTTCCCACCCCTCATATCAAGTTTCTTCAAGGCTAGGCACTTCCTCTGCCACTGAGGCCAGACAAGACAGCCCGGGTAGAGACAGGCAGCAGCTTTTGGGATAGCCCCTGCTCCAGTTGTTCAGGACTCACATGAAGACCAAGCTGCACATCTGCTACATGTGCGGGGGAAGCCTAGGCCCAGCCCGTGTATGTTCTTTCGTTGGTGGTTCCGACTCTGAGAACCCCAAGGATCCAGGTTAGCTGACTGTTGATCTTCCTGTGGAGTTCGTTTCCCCTTCGGGCCCGCACGTTCTTGTTTCTTACAGAGTCAGTTTTATAGTGCTCTCATAATTTTATAGACTAGCACCTTTTCACAGTTCAACTAGGTGCATTACTCTGAGCAACTGATACACATTAATGTATCAGCACAACGAAGGCATACTGATGGGCTCACTTCAGTAGGACCTCTGCATGAAGATTTGTAGTTAGCCTGGCTATATACTCCACAGATGTGTGTAGGGTCTGAGCCTCCCATGTCTCTCCTTCCACAGATGTGAAACTGGTGCTCTGACCCGAGGCATTTTCCGGTGTTACTCTCTGAGACATCTTCCCCTTCTCCTAATAAACCTCGGTCCTTCATGTCCAGTTGTGGGGGCGGGGGCGGGGCAGGGCGGGATGCTTTCTAGCACACTAACTAGTGTAAATAATACTCAGAAACGGCTCAGGGGACAGAGTGTGTCCTAAAATGTTTCCTGTGGTTGGAAAGTCGGCTTCTAAAAGAGGGTTGGGCTGGAGACAGCTCAGTGCTTTCAGCGCAAGCTCCTCTTAAAGAGGACCTGGGCTCAGTTCCATCCAACACCCTTTGTCGCCCTCTTCTTGCCACTGTAGGCTAATGCATGTACATGATGCATATAAACTTACATAGGCACTTATGTACATAAAAATCAAACAAAATTTAAGGTTTATTTGTATTATTTTTGGTTATAACATAACAGTGCTGCATACTATGTTTTCTACCACTTTTTATACCTCCTTTCTTTTGCACTAAAATTCAGAACTCCTGATGAGGTTGTTTATTTGCTTTATTTTATCATACAACTAAAATTACAATACCAGTAATGCCACTGTCACTCAACATGCAGTGTCACAGTCTTTTGTTTTCTTGGCGTTTTTCTTTGGGAGGGGTAATAGTTATCAGTGTTCTCAGAATATATACATATATTCCCTTGGGGTCTACAGAAACCTGTTCTAAAGTTTTTCCTCTGTGTTGATCTCAGCAATATTATATCCATGTAGGTTCATTTATTTCATTTTTGTATTATATTTTAGAGTTGTACTTTTCATTTGAGGTTAATATTGTTTGACCACATAAATAATTTAAGTAGTTAAGAATTTAAAATTATGTTAAAAGTTAGCATGAACAGTTTTTCCCCCAGGAAAAACTTTCTGAGTAGCCCAGCTATGAGAGAAACTGGGAATAGTTTTCTATTTGTTCAGAACATTTTGCTTTTATTTTTTTGTGGTCTGTTTATGAATATTTTTGCCTGTTTTTAGATTAAGAGTTTTTCTTCTTCTTTCTATTTTTAATAGATATTTTTAGACTTAATAGAGATTTTCTTCTATTTTTAAAGGATATTTTTATCTCATGGAATTTAGCTAATTTTCCAATTCTAGTAGAAACTACAAATGCATTTCCTTAATTTGTCATTTAAAATTTAATGTTATATATCGAGGCCAAGTATGGATTTGAATTTTTCCCTCTTTTTATCTGTATGTTACTAATGTAAGGACTTTATCCTTGTGAACTGACTATACTAAATAACTGTACAGGGACCGTAGGATGGACCAGTAATTAAGAGCTTTGGCTGTTCTTGAAGAAGGCCACGGTTTTGTCCCCAGTGCCCACATGGCAGCTTCCAACCCACTGTAACCCCAATTCTAGGGGATCTGGTGCCCTCTTCTGACCTTCTCGGGCAAAGAGCACACATGTAGTACACATGCATACACGCAGACCTGCATACCTGCATACTTGCAGACAAAACACCCAAACGTATAAAATCCATAAGTAAGTATGCATTGATGGTTTCACGTTTGTGGATGTCACAGTTACTGTTACTCATCTCTTTCCTAATGTCCGTGTGGTTGACCAGCTCTGCTCACTGGCACTAGATGGCCATTGTAAGGTAGCTAGCAAGGTCTCATCTTGCCACGTGAGTCTTTCCAGGCTATAGTCAGAGAGTGACATAGCGTGGACTGAGGGTCTGAGAGCTGTCATGGCTACAGATTTAAAGGAGGGTAGAGAGAGCCATGGTTCTGGGGAAGCTGGGAGGGATGGCGCTGGCCTGGACCTGATTTAGTCGGGGACACCATGTTGGACTTCTGATCTAGAACTGTAAAATAATAAATTTGTGTTGATTTTGGTCACTGGGCTTATGGAGATTTGTTATAGGAACAACTGAAAGCTAAAGCTGTCTACGTGTATGTGTGTATTTTCTGTTTCTCCACTGTCCTGTCTTACACATCAGTGATTTTAAGAGAAGCTTCTTTGGTTTAGTATAATATGTCTTAATTTTTTAAGCTTAGGAGAATGTTCAAATTAAAGTAAAATTTATTATGATAATGATGAATTCCAGTATAGGCTGTTACTATAGACTCATAGATCACGTGTGAAGAACAATTATTTAAGTTAATGCATTAACAAAAAAACCCATGAAACTCATGTATTTGAGGAATCTTATTAGTGACAACTGTAGAAAGCTAAAATGAGGTGAGTGAAAAACAGATTTAAAAAACACTCAGAATTGATAAACTGAGTAAACTTTAAAAAGAGAAAAATCCTCGGGCATTTATTTTCCAGCTCCTATGCTGAAGATCGCCACCCAGTGGGGACACGGGAAATTCCAACACAGGGTGCCCAGCTGTGACTTCATGAGGAAGCCTGTGGATGGGTGAGTCAGGAGAGGAGACAGTGGGGAAGAGTCTAGAAGCACCCAGGGAAGGTGAAGGCACGCCCACTGAAGACTGAGCTGTACTGGTCATTACCTGAAGGCAAAGGACAGACCCACAAAGAAACAGAGAAAGACTCACAGAGAGGAAGCGCGTTACATTTTCACAAAGGTGAAAGAAGATCAAAACATCCGCTATCTGTTGGGTTTAACAACAAACAGAGAAGGCAAACTCCTTGGTGAATAATAAGTGGCTGGAGATACAAGAAAAGTGAAACAAGAGCCAGCTGAGGGGCCCCACCCTGACCCGACACCTGCAGGGGCTCAGGGTTCCCGCCCCTGCTCAGATGGTCATTGCAAGCCACTTTTCTCCCTAGTGACTCAGTAGATGCTGTTCTTAATTAATGGTTCCGATTTCTGTTTAACTGGACCACAATTCTTCAAGGAGGGACCACTGATCATGGCCACAAGCTTTAGCAACTCTGTCTTAGCACTTACTCTGTCTTTTCAGATAAGCCACTTTGGCAGGAGCCCCCGTGGTGTTGCTGATAGGCAGCAAACAGCAGGCGGAAGAGTTTTGCTCTCTGGCTCTGCCACCACCTTGATTAGTCAGTGTGCATTCCTGCCCAATCTCGTTGGAGTTTGAATTACACATTGTTTGCTAAGCCCTATGCTTGGCCAAAGAGGGACTTAATGGCACTTAGGAAAAAAGAAATGATCAAATGACACACGGTCTCCAAAGCATCATTATCTCTCTGATGAGTGACACTTTAAGCCTCACTGTGCTTCTGGGTCCTTTGATGATGGCGCTCCCCACACTCACTTGGATGACAGTTTCTGAGGACTGTGCATAAAGAAAGCTGGAGAGCCTGGGTTCGTTCACAGCACAATTTCTGAAAAGAGGGAAGGGGTTTTCTTTGAAGGTGACAATAAGCTCCAGTTAATGGTAGCAGACTTCAGTATACCGAGGGAAATCCAAACAAGCCCGAAGTGTCACTGAAACATTTATACTTTTGTAGTTCCTTTCTATTTAGGAAATTATTTCACTGTATACTTTTTAAATCTCATAGGGAGAAAAAATAATTAAGCATCGATGGGTGTACTTCTCCATCTGGTCTTCAGAAAGTAAATATTAAAATGCACACGGGAGAAAATATAACTGCGATTATTATGAGGAGATAAATAATTATCTCACAAACCAATCTATATAGATTACATAAACAAATAAATTGATTCACTATTGATAGAGCCAGATTTCTCTCCATTCTGGATTTAAGACGTGATCATTTTGCAGGATTTGTTCTTTAGACAGAAATGAGAAACGGGCTTCTTAGCTAACATCTGTAAATCTTTTCTTTTCATTTGTATTTCATATCTAACATGTACTATATTGTACTTATACGTTGTACTATATACGTTGAGATTAAATACATAATATGCAAAATGAATAATCTAGGTGGGAAAATGGAGACGTGAAAGACAGACGCCTACTTCCCCAAGGAAATACTCTGAGGTGGTAAAGTCTTAAAAGGAGACAGCTTGGTTGAGATGAAATTTGAAGTAAAACATTGTGTAAGAAACCAGCTGGGTGGATTAAATGCGTGATGGTGGGCGGTGAAGGAAGGGCAGTCACCTGCAGAGAAACATTCTAGAATATCTGCAGCTTCCAGAACATCAAGTCGATTAGAGAAGGCCAGTTGGGGAAAAGAACCCTGTGTTGGAGCACACAACTGCTGTGCTATGTGGAGTTGCTCACTCTGAGTTCTAGAGTGACGCCCTGCTGGGATTTGATTACGTGGCAGTCTGTGGAGGAGACAGCATCCTGCAATTACATAGGACTATTTTGATTAATTACGGTTACCCCCCCCCCACCACTTCTTTTTACTCATGAGCTGTATTTTTTTGGTTTAAAAGATTTGTAAGATGAGACCTTTTACAGAGAATCATTAGTGCAGACATCAGGCACAAAGGTGACACATTTAAAGTTGGGGAACCTATTAGGAGGTTCCTTAGAGTGGGGATTTTCTTGTAATGTCAGAATACGGAAGCAAAAATAGACATTGCAACTATTTCAGATGTAGGAAAGGCAGCAATATAGAGAATAAAGGAGAATAGTAAATCATGGATAGTGGGTTATGAGTTACTTATCTCCAGATAGTGTTCTTGTTCTAGGAAGCCGATTTAAACAGGTAGGGTTGATCATTAGTGACAATGTCAGTTGCTCCAGCTCCATCCTGAATGCTTGCCTAAGGGGCCTGTGAGTCAAAAGCTTGGTTCCACAGTGGTGTATTGAGAAGAGGTTTAGAGTTGAGGCTCGGTGGGAAAGTCATTAAGTCATTGTGTAGGACTGTGAGTGCCCTCAGGGGTTAGTGGCTCTGATTTCTTCCTCTCTATCTTCTTTCTGCTTCAGCGCACCCTCCACCCCCAAGGAAAGCAGGTTTCTTCTGCCTGAATCTCTTGTGCTCCTCTGCCACACACCTAAAGCTAATGGGCCAATCTATCAAGGGCTACAACCTCTAGAAGTCCAAGTGAAAATTTAAGTGTTCTTCTTTATAACTTGATTATCTCCTGCGTTTTGTTATAGTCATAGAAAGCTGACTAACATACAAGTCACTGAAGACATTCATCTTTCCTCTAATAAAATGGAGCCAGACATTGTGCTGGCTGGTTTTGAGGGTCAGCTTGAATGACAAGAAGCTAAAGTCAGAGAGGAAGGAGCCTCAGTTGAGGAAATGCCTCCATGAGATCCAGCTGTTGGGCATTTTCTCATTAGTGATCAATGAGGGAGCCTAATGAGGATAGTGTTGTCCCTGGTCTGGTGGTCCTGGGTTCTATAAGAAAGAAAGCTGATAAGCCATGTTAAGCAAGTCAGTTACCAGCACTCCTCCAAGACCCCTGCACAGCTCCAGTCTGCAGGCTCCAACCCTGCTTTAGTTCCTGTCCTGACTTCCTCCAATGATGGGCTAGGATCTGGAAGTATAGCCAAATAAAGGCTTTCCTCTCCAACTTCCTATTTTGTCCTGGTGTTTCGTTCCAGCATTAAAAATCCTAAGGAAGACATCGTGATAACTGTTTTAATGAGAATTTCGGCTTCTATATTGTTTGCTAGACACCAGGTACTGTGTAAGAGCCATGAGAAACAAGGGTTGGTATTGTTCTTATTTTACAAATGAAGACACTGAAATACCCAGAAGTCAAGTTTTGTTCTCAACTCCAGGGTTTTGATCATTGTTTTTCCAGTTAATGTCCACATGGCTTAGAATGTTATATTCAACGTTGACACTCTGAAGCAATCAAGCGTTCTTGTTTCTAAGTAAAATTTCTTTCAGCTCATGACAACAGACTATGAGGACAAGAACACTGCTCTCTCTTGGGGTGTGTGATGGTTATTTTCAGTTGTCAACTTGAGTCTATCTGGAATGAACTACAATCCAGAAAGGAAGGGCTCCCCTGTGATCTGACTCTTGAGTTGGGGAGAAAACACACCTTCGATCTGGATCTTGAGGCTGGAAGACACCAAGGTTTTGCTCTAAATCTTGAGGTGGGATGATGCACACCTTTAATCCGGATCTTCAGGCCCAGCTTTAATCTGGGCCAAATCTTCTGCTGGAGGCCTGCAGAAGGGCAATGAGGAAGGAAGGGTTTGCTCTTCTTTGCCTGTTCGCATCCGCTTTGCCAGTACATCCATTGGGGACCACTTCTTCAGGATCCCAGCTTATCCTGAAGACCAGCCGAGACACCCAGCCTTGTGGGGCTGAGCAACTACTAGATTCTTGGACTTTCCATTCTCAGCTGCCCATTGGTATATATATATATATATATATATATATATATATATATATATATATATTCGTTCCATAAATTCTGTGACTCTAGAGAACACTGACTAATACAGAAGAATGTCCTAGAGCAATTGCTTCATGCTTAGTATTCACAACAGAAGGCTGCAGGTAGGAAGCCAACTTAAACACACACTGCCCCCCGCCCGGGTGTGCAGGATGAATGTTCTCATCAGTTCTTATAGCACGGACAGCAGAAGAAGCTGGCGATCTCTCACACTAGAGGAAGAGTCATGCCCAGAGTTGTGAACAACCGTTCCTATAGCCGAGACACAGAGCACCGTAGAGAGAGTTTGAGTGTCACAGCTCTGTACTACCTTGTTTGGGCTCCCGGGCGGGACAAAGCTTTTTGCTTAATCCTTAAGTGAGGTGATAGACTGTTAGCCATGATTGATCAAAAGTTGGCTGCTTGACTAGTGGAAACCTAGCCAACTAAATTTGGTTTTGGTTGCAAACACATGAAGTTGTGTTGAAGTTGACCAGCTGGGACTGAAAATACAGATGCATTCCCAGGCTAATGTTAATCTCACGCTATTGAGAAAGACGCATTTCCCGTTTGGGTTTTGCTATTTGCATCTGAGGCTGTAGTAGGACACATTATCTTTGGGGTTACTGATATTTTTTATTCCATTTTTGGATCCTGATCTAGTGGAGAATGGCATCCGTGTCCTTGTCTGAACTCTGCTTGCTCAGTCAGTTGTCACTGCCATTACATTCTGGGTCCTGATGGGTCATAGGTAATTCTGGATTCCTCCCTGCCATTTATGGGTAGGAGAAACTAAGAGCACTCGCCTAAGCTTAGTAAAATGCAATGCCAGCATGGGAGTCCCTGGCAGTCTGTCTGGTACATTGAAGAAAGACATGGTGTCCATCCCAGAAACCTTGGGGAAATCATTGGATACTTGTGAAAAGAGTCACCATGTCAGGGTAGAAGGAATAGAGATAGCGACAATAGGAGACTTAAAATTACAAACTTGGAATACCTATTTGCAATACCTATCCAATGATTCCAGAAGTTTCCTCTGACGAGGTGTGATCCCCGGGAGCTAGAGTGACAGATGCCCATCTGTAACAGCCATAGAGCTGTCCATCCTGAGTTCAGGGAACTGAACTTGTGTCTTCCAGAAGACCAGCAAGTGCTCTTCACTGCTGAGACCCTAGTCCCTTCATCTGCGATATTTAAACTGGTGATCTCAGCTCTTCAAATGACACCTAGCAGGTAGCTGTTGAATTACAAGGGAATTACAGTTCTAGGTGTGAAAAAGGTGTCTTTCTCTCTAGGGTGACGTCATGACAGCCACTGAGGTGCCTCCTACACCATCTCTTCCCCCCCCCCCCCATCTCTGTCGCCTACAAACTGGAACCTGAGGTTAGGAAATGAAATGATTTTCCTCTGCTTGGCATCCCACCCCAGTTCTCTCTCCTGGTGCACTGCCCCCTGAATTTCTTTCTCCCACCAGATGGCACTATGTCTTCAGTAGTCAGAGCTACAGGTTTACTGAAATCAGGCTTCTTTGTTCTCCCTGCTACCCGAACCTTAACGAATGGGTTTAACAGGCTATTCCAAGCTAACATCATGAATACCATTTTTTTTTTTTAAATGGCAGGCAGCCTAGCTATATGAAAGTTCGTGAAATATTTATAAAAGCCAACCCAAAAGGCAATGAAGACATTGATTTCTACAGCCAGAGCTGAGATTTGATGTCAGTGACAATCGATGTTAAGATGTTACCACTGGGCCCTTACTGCAAAAACTAAAAGAGATAAAGGAATGATAAACCAGGCTGGATGTGGCATGTATATGCATATACATAAACATATACATATACACATGTACATACACATATATACACACACAGGTATAACATACTCTATTGTTTACATGGTCTCATCTACTGGGAAAACCTGCAGAATTCAGGTTTGATGAAGAGGTTTGTGTACTGCACTCTGGAGTCCTCTGGCCACTGGGACATTTGAGGTAGCTGGAAGTCCATGGAAGGAAAAATCTGATTATTTCCCTCCCATAAGGACAGGGTCATTAGGCACGGGCCTGAGGGTTTAGCTCCGGGTTTGTGCAGGCAAAGGGGACATGGAAGTCAGCATGATCTCCCCTCAGCTGTCACGGAACTGTAAGCAGCCTGGGTGACACACCTTCTAAGCCTGCTTACTATTCTTTCAAAGTAGCTGTGGAAGCTCCGAGTCTCAGGACATACCCCACAGTCAGCAGCCTGGAAAGCTTTAGGGAGGTTTATAAACATCGAACTCAGAGGCGTCTTGTTCAGTCATAAAACAATGTCTAATTTTACCATTATCCCCAGGCATCCGGCCCTTAGACGGACAGGCTGAATGCTTCACGGGTCTGATAGCCTCCCTCTGTGCAGTCTCTCTTCTCATGAGTAGATTAAACAATATTAATATATTTTTAGTAAGTGACTTTCTTGGAGAAATACTTCAGAGTTTGTTTTTTTTTTTTTTTCTACTAATAAGACTTCCAGATAAACACATTACAAACCAACCTATGAGTCAAATTCTTCATGGTAGATATTTCCTCTTAATGTTTAAATTTATCTCATACGTTACCCTTTGCAGCACTGCTAAATTCTTATATTATCTTAAAGAGGAGAAACATCAGTAAATGAAAAACACATTTTTGTGAGTGGATTAATATGAACTGTCATCCATGTGAAAAGCAGTGCATAGCTATTGTGTAAAAATAAACATTTCCAATTTCTCCCTCTCAGAGTAATGCTAATGACGTCGTGCCGGTGGGCAGCTCTCTCTCTCTCTCTCTCTCTCTCTCTCTCTCTCTCTCTCTCTCTCTCTCCACTAATTGTCTAACTCATATATAACCCTTGATTCTTCTACATGATCACTTGATTTTAGAGTAAAGACTCCTATTAGGGACAATTAACAGACACAGACTTAAGGGAAGTGAAAACAGATCTAAAGAAAGCATGCGGCAGAGACGGAGCGCAGGGGCAGAGATGAGAACTTGTGATCACTGAGAGCAACAGAGTCACAGGCAGCACCTTCGTGTCTCGGCTTTGACCACCGGTTCTTCACCGATGACCAGAGTGGGTGGTTCAAATCCCAACTGTTTTCCTGACCAGCTGCCTACTATTTTTGAGAAAAGCATGCTTATTCAGATCCCAGAACACACTGGTGGAATATGTCTTCTAAGGAAAATCCTAGAATTATGAATAACATGTTAAATGAACGAATACATGGATCTATTTGTTCTTTTGGGTGTTCTTGTACACCAGAGATGGAAGATAAGATCCTATGAACTTTGGGGTCTTTGAGCCTTGACAAGACAATACTAATCGATTGTTCAGCTGTGCTTTGAGTGCCTCCAAGACTATAGCACACAGACAGAACACATTAATCCAACTCAGTCCCCAGAGCTCAGACTTGGTTTCTCTCTCTGCATTTGCATAATCTAAATATCTGAGTTATTTCATGATTTGAGCCTATGTTATATATATCCAGACACTGATATACATACACATATATAATACACATTTATCTATGTTTAACTTCAATGTTTATACCTGGTACAGTTCTTTGTATAATCATGCAACTGTCTGTATCTATATGAAAATACAAAATATTAATTATTGGTATGTTTTAAAGGATGTTATAATGATCTTGATTTAATATTTCATATTTACCATTTTTCAATAACAAATTTTATTTGGAATCAGAAAAATGCTATCAGCATAATATCTTAAGTATCAAATAATTCAAAATTTTGTGTGTTCCTTAAGAAAGATTAACATCAGTATTTTTCTGAAGTGTTAACCAGTTTGGTAGAATCAATTTTTTGTGGCAATCTGTCTTTTCTCTCTATAAAAATTATCATATGTTAACTTACTAATCAGTGCCTGGTATGTAAGTAAGATTATCAAGTAGGCCATCACAGAAGACCGAATAAAGGGACACGGCACGTCAAAGGAGGGGGCCCGCATGGTTGTCTTTCTTTCATTTTCTTCTGAGTTACAATATGGAACCACAGAGCTGTTCCAGCAATCACAATCACACTGGACCCAAATTCAGCCTGGGGCTACCCTCAGGAAGGACCTAAATACCGAGAGCATTAGGTGGATAGAAGCTTATCTCTTCTCAAAATACTGAATTTCACGGTGACATTTTCAGGGGAGCACCTGTCTGTGATCTCCTGTGATCCCGCCCCCTCCACGCCCCGCGCTCCAAGCCACGCCCCTCCAAGTCCCTGCCGCCCTCCCCAGCCCTGCTCCCCTCCTCCAGCCCTCCTGTTTCCAGGTCACCCTTTGTTTCCCATGTTCCTCAGAGGAAACACCCATACTTGTCTTAAAACCCCAGCTTTTGATGGCACGGTGGAGCTGCCTTGTTGGCTCCAATCTGACCACCACCAGATTTATTCCACAGACTATAGACATGTGGGAATTCTACCAACAGCTCTGCTCGTGGGGCTGTCTCTTTGTTACAAGTTTTAGATCGCATCCTGTCTGTGTTGCTTTATCTAATCATTGAAAAGCTTTAATGGATTTTAATAATTAGTAGAGTATAGTCCCCCAGGCTTATTTGGATTGTGTTAGCCTAGTTTTTAAATTCCATTAGCATCATTTCTTTGTACTTAAAAAAAAAAAAAAAGCTTTTTCCGTGTTTTTATTATAACTAAGTGGCATTAGAAAAGACAGCGTGCTCTGCTTATTTGTGCTTGCGACAGCCAACAGGTTTTCTATAGTTTATTTAGATTCTGCACATTTCTTCATAAACATATTATCATGTATGATATCTGCTATTTTATCTGGGTTCACTTAGATTTTTCAGAGTGACAGGAGATTACCAAGTTTGTACAAGTTTGCTCATTAGACATTTTGCCTGAATTCACTTAAGAGTTTGCATGATGTTTTCATTATTTTCTTGAATTTTTTTGGTATACAACAAACATGTACAGATGATTGTAATTTGTAACATATTTTTTAAGAGTATAAGTGCTTCATTTTCCCCTTCTCTTTGCTCCCTTTAAACCCTCATATGCATGCACCCTCCCTGTTCTCTTGGAATGTATGGCTTCTTCTTTAACTATTGTTATGTGTGGGTATATGTGTAAGTGTATGTGTATGTGTATGTATGTATTTATGTGTGAGTATGTTTGTGGATATGTGCATATATATGTGTATGTATGTAAATGTATGTTTATGTGTGAGTGTGTTTATGTGTGTATGTATGTATGTATGAGTGTGTATATGTAGGGGTATGTGTGTGTGTGTGTGTGTGTGTGTATGTGTGTGCCAACAAACAAAGCTTGAGCATCCAGTCCAAGCCAGCCATGGTGATTCTTGGCACTGGAATACAGTGGTGAGTGACAGGGTGGCCATTTTCACTTGCAGAGAGAATTCAGCCTCTGCCACAGACGGACTTTACTGGGGTCCCTGATCTGCGGGGAATAGTTCTCTGGTTGCAGGTGAGCGAGGATTCGGCGAATGAGGGGTGACAAACAGACAAGGACACAAGAGAGTGTGGTATCTGAATGCAAATTGTCAAATTGAGCATCAGACTATTTATACAGAAGAAAACAGGGAAGTAGGTACACAAAAACAGAGGAATGCAAACCTGGAAGGGCTGGCAGGAAACAACTGGGATAACATAAAATGTTCACAACTGGGATCAAAGACAGCCTCACCTAAAGACAATACAAAGTCAGCAGCTGGGGGCAAGGGCTNAATCTCCAAGTCAAAGATCCTATAGTCCACCTTCCCCTTAGGCCATTGTAATGCTAGCGTATGGGTGTAAATTAGCTACCTGTGGTTCTAAGTATCTAGCCTGGTGCCTTTAGATCACAGACTTCCTTTTTCCTCGAGTGGTAAACTCCTTTGTAGGGCAGTGAGTGGGTCAGCACAAGGACTGACTGCCCAGAATCTAATATGGCCATGTATTAAGGGAAAGCACATGGATCTGTTTCCCAACTAAAGCAAGGACGGACATTGGAACATTCGTTATACAAAATGCCACCAATCCAGGAGACTGAGTTTCCTTGAACTTTTGCCTCAGGACAGCGCCCAGGTTTTTGGGGCCTGTTGGCGCCTGCCACTACTGGAAAGAATGTAGCAGTTCTGGGGAAGAACATGGAGGATGCCACCATTCCAGGAGACTGAGTTTCCTTGAACTTTTGCCTCAGGACAGCGCCCANGTTTTGGGGGCCTGTTGGCGCCTGCCACTACTGGAAAGAATGTAGCAAGCCTCTTGGGATCCTACTTGGAAATTGTCCCTTCAATTAATTAAAAAATATAGCTTATCTTGTACTAGATGAATTCATAAGATACTAAATATATAGTGTGAATTAAGTGTTGTAACAAAGTTACATGTATAAAAATTGATACATATATAAAAATATTAGCTATGTTGATGTAAAAGAGATCTCTCCTGGGATCCATCATTCAAGCACAAAAATTCTTCACTCCACCCTTGAAGACTGGTCCTTGGAATGGATGATAACACACATTTAAATGTCTCTAGGCCTGTTTAGAACACTTTTGTTACTTACTGGAAATTTTAATAGCAGGAAAGCAGTATTTTTAATTATGTATTCTTATTAAATTAGTGGACATACAGGGTAATTTCAGATTACCATAAATTTTGTAGAATCTTGACACAATTCAATTCTTTGTTTCTATAGCAAAATGTAAGTGTGGACCTGTTTTAAAAACTTGTATTTATTTTCATTGCTGATATGAAGAATAGTACAAAATCCTCTCAAAATAAGAGCAATTTCATCACCTTTTATAAAGAGTAACTTCACAGTATTCAAATGCAATTCCTACAGAATAGTCCATTTTTAAGCACTGCTACAAACATTATTTTGTCACAGATAATTTTTTGCATAATAGACCTGTTCTCTCATCCCCTTTTCTATTTGGATGGCTGGCTTTAACGTGTGTGTTCTTCTACTGTCACCACGTCTAAGCAGTGCCACATCAGCCTGTGTGGATGCTACTCCATCACCCGGTTTGTTCCTGAAATGTTTCTTGTTCCATATTTCAGTTGTGCCTGGTTAAATGGTGATGTGGGCATCATCTTCGGGTCTTCTGATTACAGAGTAGCTTTGTTGTCTCTAATCCAGTGGAGGAACCCGAGGCTTCTCTGGGGTCTGTGTTGCTGCATCCGCAGAAATGATGGCAATTACTAATTCTTTAGATGCTGTTCCATTTTGGTTTCTGTTGCTGCAATAAAACATTCTGATCAAAAGCAGAGTGTGAGAAGGAAAGGGATAGAGTTTACAGTCCCTCACTGAGGGAAGCCAGGGCAGGAACTGAAGCAGAGGCCATGGACGAAGCTGCCTACTGGTTTTCTCAGCTTGCTCATCCTGCTAGGAACACCAGCCCAGGGGTGGCACTGCTCCCAGTAGGTGGGCCTCCCCGCATCAGTCATTAATCAAGAAAATGCCCCACAGACATACTTACAGGCCAACGGAGGTGATTCCTCAATGAGGGGGTCCCTCTTCTCACGTGACTCTAGTTTGTGTCAAGTTGACAAAAACTAACTTTTTTTTTAATACAAAAATAATGTTTGATTTTCTTTGCAGTGACCTATATACAAGACAATGTAGGATATTATGGGTTATTCATATCAACTCAGCGGGGATAAAAACAAGCAAGGACCGACTCCCAAGCAGGCCAGAAGTAGGGACCTCAACAGAGTCACACATGAACATGAATGAGGTCTCATGGGACAACTCCTGGCCAGAGACAAAAACTGCATGGGATTTTCAATTAACAGTAATTTGTGAGACTGTTTTGAAGTCCGTTGACCCTTGCTGGTACTCTGTTCTGTAGCTTTTAAGTTTTATTTATTTTTAATATTGTGAAATGGGATCTTGCTGTGTAGTCCTGACTGGCCTGGAACTCACTGTGTAGACTAGGCTGAGCTTGAACTCACAGTGACCCAGCCTCTGCCTCTGTCTCCCGTGTACTGGGACTATAGTCATGCGACACTACACCTGGCGGGCTCTAAAAGGTTTAATATAGAGATGGAAATCTACCCGTCTCCCAGGGAATGATTTGGGATTGTTGGGAAAGGATCCCATTAAGAAACAACTGTAATCCAATTTTCGACATGCTAAAGGGTGCAGTGTTCCAAAAAGCAGAGGAGTGTGTGAATAAGGCCCACTTAGCAGTACTCGGATGGGTAGCAGTCATCAGTTAGTTTTGCTAATTGCAAGGTTATCATTGTGGGATTGTCTTCAAGCCAATGAGACAAAAGTGTAAGAAATCTGACCAACGTCTCCAAACTAGAGTTTAACAGAGGATTTAGCATTAGGGGCAGTAGGGACTGTAACTGATCACAGCAGAAAAGAGGCTAGAGTGTGAGCAGAGGGGGAATGGGTGGGATTAAGCTTGAAGAGTGGGATGGGTCAGGTTCTCCTTAGAACTCAGGGTCCTGTCAGTCATGCACATTGTCTCTCCTTAAGACAGAAGACTCATTGCTCCTCCATGTCTCTGACCTGGAGGGCAGCTTCCTGTCACTCCAGTCAGTGTTAAGGTTGGGCCCACTGTTTCCTTATGATGTGAGAGAGGCTGACACAGGAACCTGAGGGTGATGGGACCTGGGTGGCAAAGTGTCAATTTCTTTCATTTATTTTTAAGTACTTTTAATGCTCTTTGATGATTTCATTTGCATGTGCTTTGGTATTTGCCTGTGTATATGTCTGTACGAAGGTCTCTGATCCCCTGGAACTGGAGTTAAAGACTGTCGTCAGCGGCCATGTGCTGGAGATAGAACTCTGGTCCTCTGGAAGAGCTGCCAGTGTTCTTAATCACTGAGAAATTGCTTCAGCCACCTCTGCCCATTTTTATTTTTGTTAATTTAATTTTTTTTTTTTTTTTTTTTTTTTTAGGCAGGGTCTTATGACATAGCTCTAGTTAGTCTGGGATGTGCTCCATAGACAAGGGCGGCCTCAAAGTTACAGTGATCTGTCTATGCCTCTGGGGTGCTGAGATTAAAAGTCTACATCACCATACCCAGCTTCCTTCCAAAGGAATTAAATATGTAAGTGTATATCAAAATAAAAAGCTGCATCTCACAACATAAATATTACATAAGATGCAATATTTAAAAATACTTTTACTTAAAATCATGATATATAGCCAAGGCTGACTTAGAACTCCCTTCTATCCTAGAATGGCTTGAAATTGTAGCAATCCTCCTGTGTCAGCCTCCAGTGTACTGGGATTACAGATAGGAGCCAGCACACCTGGTTTGCAAAAAGTGATATTTAAAAAAAATATTGTTTTTATTTTCTTTTATTAGAACTTGTGCATTTAAACTGAAAGCATGTAGGGTGAAGGGCCTTTAAGAGTTGGTAATAGAGCTATGACATTTTCTGAGCTTGACATGGGTAGGACATCACTGAGCTTTGAGTAAGTGCTCAGGAATAATTAACTGGCTAAGTGCACAGCAAGCTTGGCACAGATGGCGGATGAGATGAGGCACTTCTGTAATTCTGTACACTGTGGGTTGTTTAACAGCATCCCTGACCACTACCGACTAGGTCCCAGGAGCATCCCCACCTACTGCCACACCTTTGCTGTACAGGGACACACAGTTCCAGGGATTGGAAAACTCCGTCTTTCCTGAGGACCACTGTTTTCTTCTTTAGAGTTTGAACAGTTTTATATCATTATATTCGCTCCACCTATGTGCTTCTTAATTTTCTTCTCAACTCCTTTCCTAAATGTTGAGTTGATGTTTTTGAGATGAAAGATAAGTAAAGATGACATCAACATTGACCCCCGTGAAGTTTATTTTGAGAACAGCAGCAATACCACTACACTGGAGACACTTAAGTCTACCACCCTTCACTGCTCCTGGCAAAATTAAATCAGCCTGTTTTGAAAACTCAGACCTCTTGAGAAGATGGATTCCTTTTCTGGGGAATTGTCGAGAAAGCTTTCCCACCCCCACATAAATAAACTCAGCAATCAAGAAGGTACACGGGGGACGTGGCCCTCATCACAGAGAAACAGAGTGACAAGTCTGCAGATTGTGAAAAGCGTCACGTGAGACCCAGGAGAAGCTCCAGTTGACATGCTAGTAGCTCATCTCTTTTTCCATGCTGTTCTGTGTGAGCACAGGCAAGCGACGTACAATATGTCACCTGCAATGACATCTCCTTTCTATTTTTCCTCATCGTTAGCATTTTGTCTAGGCTCCACCCCACAGTTACCTGGCAACAGTTAGCCAGGTGTGCCTAACTTACTGCAAAAGGGGCTGCTTGCCCCCTCCGCTCTCTTACTCTCTTGCCTCTTGCTCTCCCTCTGTCCTCTCTACCCTTCCCCCTCTCTCCCCATTCCCCTCCCTACTCTATCTCCAGATGCTCATGGCCTGCCTCTATGGTCTATTCTCTCTCTCTCTCTCTCTCTCTCTCTCTCTCTCTCTCTCTCTCTCTCCTCTCACTCTTGAGTGTGCTTTCAAGTGCTCTCGCTCACTCTCGCTGCTCTCGCGCTCTTGCTCTTTCTTTGTCTCCTTCCCATGCCCTGAATAAACTCTATCCTATATTACACCTTTGTCTGGCTGGTCCATCAGTGGGGAGGGATGCCTCAGCACAGGCCCTCGGAGGCACCCCCTTCCCCCACAGCTTACCTCACCTTCACCAGACACATTCCCCCTCTCTTTATTATTATAAAACACAACACTCACAAAGCTGGTTTTTGTTTTTCTAAAATAATGTCCGTCCCTGGTAAGCAGAAGCTCACTATTCAGAAGCCCCAACTGTGCCTGTTACTCAGTAAATATTTGGCAGCAGAAAAAACTGGATGGTGCCTGGGTAGCATGGTGTTACCAGGTCCCCAGAACCACCCCCTCTCTCTTCTGTACTCCTGTCCCCACCCAATGTGTGCATTTGTGCTGTGTGCATGTGGAGGCCCAATGACAGCCTCATGGGCTGTCCCAGGAACATTGTCACCTACTTTAGACAGTTCCTCACTGGCCTTGAACTCACTAAGTAGGTTAAGCTGGCCAGTGAAGCCAAGGGAATCCCATTTCTATATCCCCTGTGCTAGGACCACAAGCATGCACTCCTAGGCCTAGTCTTTTCACGTGGACTCTGGAGCTACAACTGACCCTTGAGAGGAGGGAAGGCACTTTACTGACCAAAGGTGAGACCCCTCTGAGAGGTCAGAGGTCTTGAAGGTCAAGGAGGTGACTGCTTTTACAGAACTTCTTACTCAAAGAGAACCTTGGCTGTGTCAAATGCTCTTACCAACTGTGTAATGTGCCACCTCATCATAGGCTCCGGGAATGGGACCAACTGACCAGGAACCTGAGTCCAAACAACCCTTTTTTTCTTATTCCTTAATTACCCGAGGTATTTTGCTATAGCGGTCCAATGTTCACTAACATCCCCATATTCCCAAATACTGACCCAATAGCACAATGCTTAGCATCTAAGGTCAAATACAAGAGAGCTCAAGTTGGGATTCCAGCATACATCTTTGAAGTTTCACATTTTAATATCTTTGATTCCAGTTAAACTGGCAGACTCTATTGCAAATTCAACTTGTATACATTAAGCTTAGAGCAATGTGGGTGGCTTTTCATAGACCGTAACAGAACTCTTAGAGCGTCCGCATGGCGAAATTAGAATTCAGAAACAATCAGTTCAGATCTTTGCCGTGAAATCAATCGTCCCTCTGTAGATTTCTGGGGGAGCTTGTTGAAGCTTGCTTGCCATGCTTTGACTTCGTGTGGCTTCACTGAAATTTGGGATGGGGCTGTGAGCAATGTCTCCCGGCAGACTGACCCTTCCCCACACCCTTCTCCCTAAAGTCTACCCAAAATAACAAGAGTTCGCACATTCCATTTAAGGAAACACCCTTGAGCCAGGAAGTTTTTTGCAAGCCCACTGAACATAGGCTTCTGATATAAACTGTATGTTACATCTGATTCTGTTTCCTGTGCATACAGCTTCATGGCTCTTTGGAACAAAATGTTTTGAATCTTGATGTTTGAGAGTTTCTCTGCCACAAGCAGAAGGAAAACAGATGCTTACAGTTATCATGAAATAAAATCACTTTTATCATATCGTACATTCTATTCTCTGATGAAGGACTGCAGCCAAATTCCCAACAAGCCCGAGACAGTGAATTAAAATGTGTTCAAATAATACTTTATCAAGGAAGTAGAAAGTGTTGTGTGATCTAGAGAGGCCCGCAAACTTGCAAGAAGAATATTTGGATATGTAATACAGTGAAACAATAAAAATCTGGGTCAAGTTATTTATGGAAAACATCACTAAGCTAGGTACGGTTTGCAAGAGATAAGAGTAATTTAGAGCAAGGTTGCTTACATGTTCATACAAGGATTTAAGGGTACTTCTGAGGGCCTTGGACAAGGTTTTATTTTTTTAAAGTATATTTCATTTATTTTGTGTAATATGACACTAAACGCGAGTACCTTTCTGATTTCCTCAGTAGCCCTGCGATAGGCGTAAGATGATTCATTCACGCTCTGACTTGAGTCTGACTTTGCCATTGAGTTAGGCTCAGTTAACAAAACAGAATGACTATTTGTGTTTTGGTTTGTTTTTTTACTTACTGGTTCTTGAACATGAATCAGTAAACAAGAGCAGAAACCACACATACACACACACAAACACATGGAAACAAACCTAGAGATGAATTTTGGGATTGGTGAGGTGGCTCAAAGGCACTTGCCAGCAAGTCTGGTGAGCTGGGTTTCATCCGCAGAACTTACATAGTTGAAGGAGAGGTGCAATGCCAAGAAAGCATCCCGTGACTTGCACCGCTCCAACACACATACAATAAATAAATGTGGGGCTGGTGAGATGGCTCAGCGGGTAAGAACACTGACCGCTCTTCCAAAGATCCTGAGTTCAAATCCCATCAACCACATGGTGGCTCACAACCACCCATAATAAGGTCTGACGCCCTCTTCTGGCACGTCTGAAGACAGCTACAGTGTACTAATAAATAAATATTTAAAAATAAATAAATAAATAAATTTAAAAACAAAATACTGAAAAAGTGAATTTGGCTTCATAGTTACTCTAACTTTCTAAAACACCCAAAGCCTGCCTGCCTGCCTTCCTTCCTTCCTTCCTTCCTTCCTCCCCCCCCCCCTCTTTCTCTTTTCTTTTTTTGTAACAGCTCTTACCAAAGCACAGGGATAGTTGAGAGGAAATACACAATATCAAAGATGGGGGAGAATAGCACGGGAGATGCTGGATCTGCACTACTTGTCCAGTCAGCCTTCCTCCTTTTCCTTCTGATGTGGACGCTGTATAATTCCTTCTCATCCCTTTCAGGAAGAAAGGGCAGGCCTTTCGGATGGTGCTGTAAAGGGTACTACTTCAGTCCCCTCACAGAATCACCTCCGTTTGATGTCCTTCTGTCTGGTAGCAATTTCATTTATGGTGTGAGTCTTGACAGCTGTACAGCTGTTTTTCTCAGTGCATGATATAATCTGAAATATTGTGTCAGTCTCTCCCTAATAGCAGATATTCACTTTGCCAGTGGAAAGGGTATTCCTGGGACTGCTCAGTGTCAGCTGACCAGTGTCTGTGCTCCTTAAAAGCTGGCGACCCATAAAGAGCTGAAGTGAATGCTGTCACTCTGATTCTCCCAGGGAGGGGAAAGGGGAACAAATGGAAGCGCTTCTTCCTAGATCCCTACGTTCAGAAGGTGTGCATTGCTCACAGACTGGGTCACTGAAGTATCAAATCCAAGGCTAAAAGTTCTGAAAGAGCCCTTTTGTTTTGATTTTTTTTTTTTAAGAATTACTTTTATTTCATGTGTCTGTGAGTGTTTCCCTTGCATGGATGTCTATGAACTGCATGCACACAGTGTCCATCGATACCAGAAGAGGAAGTCACATTCTCTGGAGCTGCAGCTGGAGTTGCAGGTAGTTGTGAGCCTTCACATTAGGGCTAGGAACTGAACCCAGGTCCTCTGTAAGGGCAGCCAGACCTCTTAACTGGTGAGGAATCTCTCCAGTTCCATGAATGTAAAAAAAAAAAAAAAAACAACAACAACAGTAAAAATAGAATCTTTGATAAGCATGATGCTACAGTTTGTGAAAATCAAAACTTCCTGCTCTATGAAGCAGAATTTTAACAGAATAACCATAAAATAAAATAAAATAAAATAAAATAAAATAAAATAAAACAAATAACAACAAAACATGATGGGATAAAGGATTGTTACCCCAAATTAACAAAGAAGGTCTAAAACTCAGCAATAGAAAATTAACAGTCCAATTTCAGTCAAAAACAGGAAAAAGATTATAACTCAGAAAGAAGACATGCAGAATGCACACAAGCTTATAAAAGATGCCCAATGTAGTATGGTATTATAAATGAGAGCTAGGTACCAGGATACAAACTGACCAAGTTGAGAAGGGAACACACAGCTACAACTCTTGCTTACTTACTACGTATGATGGTTGTTTGGTAGTCTCTTACAAAATTAAGCACATACTTATCAAACCAGCCAGTGACCATGTTTCTCAGTGCTACCCAGTTGAGTTGATATGCCCACTCAAAGACAAGCATCCATAAATTTATTGCACCTTTATTCTTAAGCCACCATAGTAACCCAGCAGCAACCAAGGTATTCCTTAACAGAAGAATGGATAGCATATTCTATGACGTGGAATATCATTCAGTGATCAAAACATCAGCTATTAAACAATGAAAAATAGAGAAATCTCCCTTGCTAGGTGAAAGAGATTGATCAGAAAAGACTAATTATCTAGGATTGTGATTATGGTACCCTTGGAATAAACAGAACCGAAACAAAACTAGGAAGACAGTAAAAACGTCATTGTCTGCCAGAATGAACGTACTAATGATTGTGGTCTTGATTTCCTTTTTGTCGCTGGGATGAACAGCACTAGTCAGGGTTTATTTTAGCTTATTCCTTTGCAGTCTATCATCACGAGTATCCAGGGCAGGAACACAAGATACAAACCTAGAGGCAGGAGCTGAGGCAGAGGCTATAGAGCAATGATGCTTATTGGCTTTCTCTTCCTGGCTTGCTCAGCTACCATCAGGAATGGTGCTGCTCCCTGTGGGCTGGGGTTATCTAAATCAGTGAGCTGTCAAGAAAAATGCCCCACAGTCATGTGCACAGGCTGGTCTGATGAAGACAGTTCCTCAGCTGAGGTGCCATTTTCCCAGGTAGGTCAGGTTGATAACCAAGATAAGCCATAGTCATTGGCATCTTCATTTAGCATTTCAAGCCTGTGTATAAACACTTTTCTATCCACACAGATGATATACACTCTACTTCCCCACTGCACTCATGGAGTTTCCTTCAGGCCAACTGATGTAATGTTCCAAGCTGTGTTTGGGTCTCTATTCCCTCTCTGTCACCATCCCAACCCACAGTTGATTGGAGGAGCATCCAAGGAACTCATAATTGATAAATACTGGGTTCCTCGATCAGGGGTGGAACAGAGACCTGTCCTCAGGAAATGTGCTGTGTACTGCTCATCTACAGAAGGAGCTCATCACCACAGCCCTCCTCTAGACTCAGCGGGGGAAAATACAAAAAGTCCTGCCCTTCTCCAGGCCCCTGCTCAGATGCTTATACGGGAAACAAGAGGATGCAGGCTTCTCCCTGTAGATGTGATGTGTCTGCTGCCCTGGAACAAGGAGATGGAGATCAGAGCATGTGGACAGGGAGGTACAGCAAGAGAGTCAGGACAGTATTCAGGGACACAGATAATAGATATTGATGGTGACCACAGTGCATTCAACTTCAAGTGCGAAGGCCCATTTGGAAGGGGACAGTGTGGTCTGTGAGACTACATTGGTCCATGAAGTTTGCTCTGCATCTATCAGTAAGGAGAAGGGGACTCGCCTAATCTATCATGTCTCAAGACAGAAGATCAGTGGTAATGTAATCCATAAGGATGTTGTGAAGGAGTTTGAGGAAACCATGGGATGAGGAGCCTTTTGGCATGAACCAGGTAGGTCAATGGAGCAAGTCAGGGACTCCACAGACAAGAGGTATTGTCACCCCGTGCCTCTCTCTGATGAGGAATACCAAGCCTTAGTACCATGTGGGGGCATCAGAGCAGCAGGTGGTCTGATGTATTCATAAATGTGTCTGTGATCATGTTTAAAGGACATTCGAGCCAGGATCCTAGTGGTACTGGTACCTCAGCTTGTGATCTTGTCTATAACTCATCTCCGACCGACAGCTGCAAGGGCTTCCCTTTGTCTCTGCAGTCTCTGGCATGTGCCTGGCACCTGGGAGGTGTTCAACAAATGTCAGCTGAATGAATGAATAAGCACCCACACATGTTCAAACATCACATTCATGTCTCAGTCTAGTTCATACTCACTTGATTTAACTCTTAGTATTATGAAAACATTTCTACGTGTTTCTGCTTTGTTAAAATTTGGAGCTGAGTATCACTTTATTAGTCGGCTCAAGAAAAGAATGACTATTTAATTTTTTTTTTCCCCAAAGAAGTAAATCCTTCTTTGAACAACGATGACTAAAAATTTTCATGTCAGAATTTGGAACATCCGTTGTCACAGGGTATGACGATCCTTGAAACCAGCAAGAGCAGAAGCCCTCACCAGTGTAGAAGTCTTGGCAGAAAACTCAAAGGAAATGTTACTGTTATTTTCTAGTGGCCATAAGAAAGGAGCCAGTGTGGCTGTGGGTAGACTAACAGACACGTTCAGGAGCTCTGGCCTGGTGAAGGTTAGCCTGGGTATGTACTATGGTGCCTCTCTATCTCCATATGGAATTCCTGATCGTCATTTTGATGAGCCACATCCAGCTGTTAGCCGCAGGGGGCCTGTGCAATTCAAGCTCAGGGCTCAGATCAGGATGAAGAACAGAGTGAGGAGAGAGATGGAGGTAAAATACAAAACCTGATACACATCCAATGCTCATTCTGTTTAAAATACCACAAACTTAAAACAACCCTGAGATTTTAGTTTAAGGAAAGTACTGGGGACATGGATGTTGGGAGTCCCTGGAGCTTCTTGGGCAGCTAGGCTTGCTGCTGCAGCAAACTCCAGGTTCAGTGAGAGAGCGAGCCTGTCTGTGTAAGATGGATAGTGATCGAGAGGGGCACCTGATGCTGGCCTCGTATACACATGTATACACACGCATGTGTGCAAACACACGCACACACAGAGGGAGGGATGGGGATGGGGATGGAGAGGGGGAGGGAGGGAAGGAGGGAGGGAGGGAGGGCAGAGAGGCCATCTATGGGACCTGGAGCAAGGGGAAGGACTATGTCCCATTAGACAAGAGATCCAATTCTCTGTCCTAAGCAGCTAAAGTGTAAACATGAAGATGCCCTGACATTTGTATTATTTTTTAAAAATAGATGTTAACACTATTGTAGACAAGGGAAAGAGAGATTAGAAACCTCTGGCCTAATATATATACATTTAATTTACCATTCCGAACCACTGAGGCATCTTTCTAGTCCCAATTAAAATGTCAACTTCACAAAGATCGATATTTCATAGTATAACATGATACTACAGCTAACCATGGACGCAGATACGTTTTTCCACTATTTTTGTGTTTTGAGAGACCGTTTACCAGCTTGCTTGCTTAAATGGAAATGCGGGCTGGTTTGTGAGTACTGAGAAGTTCTCTGGTTTTTTTGTTTTGTTTTGTTGTTTTCTTTTGCTTTTTTTATTGTTGGCTTTTTTTTTTTTTTTTTTTTTTTTTTTTTTTTTTTTCTTTATTTACATTTCAAATGCTATCCTGAAAGTTCCCTATCCAGAGAATGTATAGGCCGGATGGGTGAGCACTGT
>NC_034593.1:46847358-46849281 GCF_900095145.1 Mus pahari
AGTTCTCTGGTTTTTTTGTTTTGTTTTGTTGTTTTCTTTTGTTTTTTTTTTTTTTTTTTTTTTTTTTTTTTTTTTTTTTTTTTTTTTTTTTTTTTTTTTTGTATGATGGATAATGCACATTGATAGATTTTCAGGCAGAGAATGTATAGGCCGGATGGGTGAGCACTGTATGGAGGTGCTGATTCAGTTGAGAGGCAGAGTCAGGCATTCCCGCACATTCTGTCGGATGCTGCTCTCATCTCTGAAACTGCTTTATAACCAGTGCACGGCAGAGAAGGAATTTCATTTAACCTTTGTAGTTTTGTCTAAAATCATTTCTATTTTCTCTCTGAGCCCTCAGGAGTGAGTAAGAGAGGTGACTGTCTCTCTGCCCCAGTGTCTGAGGCTGAGTCTGTTCCCTTTAAACTCTGATGTGGAGAGATTCCATTCCTGTACAATTGGGGATGATAGCTATAAATAAAATCTGACAAAATGCTGAACTGAAAATTATCTAGAAAATAACATATGAAGTCATTTGTATCAAGTCTAAGTTTGCTGACACTGGAGAAATGAAATGATGATTCCGTGTGTCTCAAATGTGTCACTCATCGTAAGTGGATGGTGGGTCAACTGTTAGCCTCATACGTAATGAATTATATGTAGGATTGAATTATACCTTATTTCCTTATAAATATTTTGTTAAGTGCCTAATATGCCTAAAGGACATAAAGAACTCTCACTACAATTTCAAGATGCAATAAAACAAAAAATTACTAGATAAAACATGCTACAAATATTTTTTTATGATAAAAAATGTTGGTGCGGGAACCTGGGAAAATAGCCTTGTGCTTAAAGTGCTGGCTGTATAACTTTGGGGACATGGGTTTGAATCCCCAGAATCCATGTAAAAATCTTGGCATAGCTTTCCATGTCAATAACCTGTGTTACAAATGGAGCCAGCAGCTTGGTGAACAGCCAGCCTAGATACCATGACATGCACCCATGCTAGCGAGAGACCCATTCTCAAAGGAGTAAGTGGAGAGCAAGAGAAGACACTTGGCAGCTGCCTCTGGCCTCTGGAGCTATGCACATAGGTGCACATAACCTGCAAACTCATGTACACACACCATACACTCACGCATCTCCCACACAACACCAAACTGCTGCTGTAGTCTGGAAAAACTATGTTCAGTATTTAAAACAGTAAGCTAGTGTGTTTCAGTTGTGGTGGCAGGCAATGGATGCTCCATAGAAGTTAGGATGAACCCTGCACCAAATCCATCTTGAATCTGTCAAGCCACCATAAAAAAATCCAGTTAACATGTCCCTTGAAGATAACATGTCAATCATCCTGGAGCAATGTAGCAGGTTGATAATTTGTTATATGTCCTGGTGGGTAGCTACTAAAACCAGAACATTTGATAAAAGTAAAACAAGAGTGAAATATTGATATATAATAATAATAATAATAATAATAACTGATAATAATAGTTACTTTGAACTTACTTGAGAAATACCATGTAATCATAGTTTTAAAGTTATTAACATTAGAATCAAGGGTATGTGGGTTTAGATTCTGGCCTTAACCTGACCGTTTATGAAATGGTTCGTTCTGAGTTTCTGAGTCGCCTTCAGCTGCCGGTTACTCCATGTGGTTCTTGTGAGGATTAAATGGGCTAGTGCCACAAGCAGAGTCTGGAACACAGGAGGCTGCCAATAAATTTTAAGGCTTTTTGAATAGTGTGTGTATGAACACACACACTCATGAATACATGGCTGTGAGTGCGTGCGTGCGTGTGTGTGTGTGTGCATGTGTGTGCGTGTGTGCGTGTGCGTGTGTGTGTGCGTGTGTGTGTGGTGGCGATGGGGAGTGAATATGTGCACGTGTATGTGAGTGCGTGCGTGTGTGTGTATATGTGTGTGGTGGCGATGGGGAGTGAATAT
>NC_034593.1:46850919-46860225 GCF_900095145.1 Mus pahari
GTGTGTGTGCGCGTGTGTGCGTGTGTGCGCATGTGTGTGTGCGTGTGTGTGCATGTGTGTGTGGTGGTGATGGGGAGTGACTATATGCACGTGTGTGTGTGAGTGCGTGTGTGTGTGTGCGCACGTGTGTGTGGTGGCGATGGGGAGTGACTATATGCATGTGTGTGTGAGTGCGTGTGTGTGTGTGTGGTGGCGATGGGGAGTGACTATATGCACGTGTGTGTGAGTGCGTGTGTGTGTGTGCGTGTGTGTGTGAGCGTGTGTGTGTGGTGGCGATGGGGAGTGACTATATGCACATATGTGTGAGTGCGTGTGTGTGTGTGTGCGTGTGTGTGTGGTGGCGATGGGGAGTGACTATATGCACGTGTGTGTGCGTGTGTGCGTGTGTGTGTGTGTGTGTATGTGTGTGTGTGGTGGCGATGGGGAGTGACTATATGCACGCGTGTGCCGTGCGGAAGTCAGAGATCAACATCATGTCTTCCACTATCGTTCTCCACCTTAGTTTTACAGACGGGATTTCTCCTGGGACCTGCAGCCCTCTGATTGGCCTAGAATAGCTGATAGTAAAGCCCCCAGGGTTTGTTTGTCCCCAGGCACCCTCCTCTCTGCCACACAAACCAAACTTTCTCTTTAGTTTCTTTAAACACAGAAAAGTATAAAAGGAAATTGATTTTTGAAAGGCAGGGTCTGGAGTGGCATCTTGGTGCACAGAGCATGCACTGTTCTGGAGGTCTCGGGTTCAGCTACCAGCACCCACACTGGTGGCTCACAACTGCCCATAATGCCAGTTCCAAAGAATCTGACACCCTCCTCTGGCCTCCAAGGCCACTTGCATGTCCCTCCCCTGGCCTCCAAGGCCACTTGCATGCAGGCAGTAGACACACAGACACAGACACATACACACTAAACAAACAAACAAACAAACAAACACACAATAATCTTTTAAAAAAAGGATTTGAAGACTACCAGGAAAAGGGAGCTATTGTGAAGATATAAATCTAGGATGAATCTAACCAAGACATTTTTACTCATTTAACACTACCTACTGTGTGTCTTGTCTGTACTTCACAAATATTAGTGCATTTAGTCTCCATGCCAAATCTGTAAAGTAGTTAAGGTCATTTATGATTTCCTTGTTTTACAGAGAAGGGAATGGAAACATAGAAAGATTAAGTGTGTTGCCTGAGCTCAGTGTATTAAAAGTGTATTAAAATGATAGCAATAAAAGTCCAGGCATTCTGATTAGTGTCCATGATCCTGACTGCTGCACTGTGTTGCTCACTGGTTGCTGGTGCTGCTGGTGGTGGCTGGCGTTCCACTCACCTGTGCTATGCGTTTTCTGAACATCATGAGTTTACATAACAGGTATGATATGGTATTGTACCACCTACAGATGAGAGCTGTGAGCCAAGGGGAGCTAGGCACCTGCAATGTCCATGATGGCTAATCTCACTTGTCTACTTGACTGCATCTCAAACCAACTAAAACACAAGTGACTGGGCACTCCAGGGAGGGATTTTCTTCATCAGACAGCGTGAAGCTGGAAGACCCATCCATAATGTGGGCAGCATCTCTTGGTGCAAGCCCTGATGGATGTGGACACCAGGAGGCGCCTTTGCCTTGAGCCTGCTTACTTTTATTTCTCTTGGAAAGTTCATCTACACTGTGACTATGGCATTCTCTGGGCTGCCAACATAGACTGAAGAAGTCTCCATAGCATCAGAGTGGGACTCCTGAGACAGCCAACCTTGTGGACTGAGCATCTCCAGTGTGGGATAGCACTGTTGGTCTACCTGGACTGCATCCTCTAAGCCAGTTTAATAAAATTCCCTTCATTCTGCCTGCCCTTCTTCTTTAGAGAATCTGACTAATACATTTTGCTACAGTGAGAAACCTTAGCATCTATCTTTATATAAAATTTGTGTTGACTGTGTTTATGGTGCTCATTTGATGATCATTTTTCCCATAACAACAACAACAACAACAACAACAACAACAACAACAACAACAATCAAAACAGGCCAGAATGCTAATGTTTCTGGCCTTTTGAAAAATCTCTATTGGTCCCTGGCAGAGAAGATGGACTCTATTTGCAGTTGATAGGATACTGTTGCCATGGTAACCAGCTACCTTGCAAAGGTGCCATCCTTTCCTTAAAGTAGGCAGAGGCCCATTTTCAGTCTCAGTAAACTTGGCTGAGACTGTGAGCATGTTCTTTCTCTTTGCTCAACAACAAGTTCTACTCAGCACCAGAGATGTCTCCTTGCTATTTTCCTTGCTCTGTATGCACTCAGCATCCCTGACCATCTATCTCAAAACTCATCCCATTGCCTGCACATTTCCTTCCTAGTCCTCCATTTCACCTTCCTACTGGTACCAGCATCACCCTTCTAAAACAGAGGTTGGTCGAGTTCCAGTATCTTCTTGGTTTCTAAACTCTATAATGGGGTAATGCCTCCAGTTCCTTGATATGATGAATTATTGACATAAATTAGAAATGTAAAAGATAAGATGATGCTGGTAGAGGAGGTACTATATGTTAATGTAGAAACACGACTTAATTTATTTGGTCATACAAATAGTGCTAAGCCACAGGAGGCTGAAGCAATGATCAATTAGGAAGAGAAGTAAACACTAAGGAGCCATAGGTTGACTTGTAGATCATATTTATGGATTCTTTCTACCTTTTGGTATAGCATGGTTAATGAATTAAATGTGATGCCAAGGCAGGATCACAGGCCTGAGGTTTAATTTCTCAGGAACTTAACAGAATGCAGATGCTAATAAGCTGACAATGGACTTTTAGTAGACAAAGCGTGCACATTTCATCATTGAAATACTCTGTATACAAATTATCACTAGGTAGACTGGAAGAGGCTTCACATCTTTGGCTGGCACTTCCACTCCTGTACACAGCCCACACACCAGCCCTCGCTGTGAAATTGTTGTTCAGCTTGAGCTCCCCACCCATAGAACAAGCCATTATGATGAAATGAAATGAAAGAGAAAGAACATGCACCCCACTATGTTCCCGGTAAAACCACAAAGCACAGACTCATGCTGCAGGGCTCCAAATGGTCCGGGCTATTTTAGAACAACAGTGTCTATTTTTCATTCTGAATTACTGCAATTTCAGGCACAGCTGTTACACTGAAAATTATAATGGTCAACGTTTAATCAACAGAATGTGTACTCCCCCCATTTCATCAATCAATCATTTGCTTCACTTACCATAAAAAAAAAAAAAAAAAACCAAACCCTCAAACTTCTCTGGCAGTTAGTAACTTTCAAAGCTTCATGACATTCCTCTTCGACCTTCTGAGCACAGGCCATTTGCCACTGCCTTCCAATCGGCTTTTAGCAGCACACTGACACAGCAGCCTCCCTCCCATCTCCCCATACTTCCCACTTCTAGAAAACCCTTTCCAGTATCAAAAGCCAGTCTCCTGAAGAGAGCCTTCTCCGGAGATGCGAACTCAGCTTTGTGAGCTTTCGAACTCAGCTTTGTGAGCTTTCGCCACCTCCTAGGCTTTGTTAGTCCCTGCCCTGCATCCTGTAACTGAATCAATCATCTCTGGTAGGAGTGCAAATGAAACCCAGCTTATAACGTGCATTTTGTTGTTCTTCCGAGCTCTGTGCAATATATGCAAACTGTTTAGCACTTTAATCTCATCATGCTGTGGTAGGCGAATGGAATATAATTCACTTCAAGGCTTTAATCTTAGTATTTATTTTATTCTCAGGGAACAGCCCTTGTACTAAAGTTATCAGTATCCGTTCTGGTTTTGGCAATGGGCTTAAGTTTATTCGCTCCCTATAACCAACTCATAGGTACTTTATTGGTCACGCCTCTTGCTGTTGTTACTGACAGTCTTGAGGGGGAAAGGGTTATTTTAGCTCCCAGTATGAGAGTGCATTCATCATGGTGGGCAAGGGAGGCATGGTGGAGCGCAGAGGCAGTTTGTCACATGATGAGATGGCAGCATGGGCTCACTCAGCCTCTTCCTTTTTTATTCAGTCTGGGAGCTCAGCCCAAGTGATGTTGCTATCCACTCTTCGGGGTGGGTCTTCCCTTATCATCCCTTAAACTTTTCTGGAAGAGCCTTCAGAGCTACATCCACAGTTGTGCTTCCATGGTGATTTTAAACTATGTCAAGTTGACAATGAAGTCAACCATCATAGGCAGCCACGTTATATTAGGCTGTGTGCTCAGAACCAGAGAGAATTACCATTGAAGAACTGACTTAGTCTAGTGACCTCACAGTCAGAGGGCCGAGGGGCTTAGTGGTCCGAGCTACTCACCATGGGCAGCATGGCAGGGACATATGATCAAGTTCGATATTAAAACAGGTGCAAGAATATCAGAACAACGGCCTGGAGAAATGGTAGCTCACGTGAACTTGTAGACATATACAGTTGGATGAGAAGGGAGAGTGCTGAAGAGGGGGAAGGAGGGTTGGGACACACAGGCCAGTTCAACCTCATGCTATTATTCCCTGGGATGAAGAATGCCCTTTATCCCTCCAGTTGTCTATGGACAGGAGGTCCATTAGCATCATGAGTTAACGTGTCAGGCATGGTATGGTATTTACCATCTACCGATGAGGACTGTCTTCTACTAGTACAGAACTAGACTGGTTCTACAATTTGGCAATTTGAATACACATCAATAATGGGTGCAGCTTTCTGTTACAATAATATATATATATATATATATATATATATATATATATATATATCCGTAGACAACTGAATGGAATATATACATATAAGATGTGTGCATTTTCCTGCTTTTAGATTTAAGGCAGAATTCAGTCTTACCTAAAACAAATTAAGGAGGGACTGGAGAGATGGCTCAGAAACAAAGAACATTGGCTGCTTTCCCATAGGACTGGGGTTGGAGTCACAGTGCCCACTTGATGGATCCAGTGCCCTCTTCTGGCCTCTCCTGACACTGCATGCATGTGGTAAACACACATTTAAGCAAAACACTCACCAGCATGAGATTAAAATTCTGTTTTAAAAGAAAATAAAAGGCCAATAGACTTAGAAAAATATGAAATTATCTATCACTGTAATGATCAAACATGAGATGAGCTAACAGAAGGATATGTGGAATGATTTTTTTTAAAAGTTCAACAAATGTAAAAATCACTTCAATCCTTATTTTCAAAATTGTGAACTTTGCACAAGTCATAGACTGAGGATGAAATGAACACTCGTCTTCCCACAGGTAACAATTGGAGGCAGTGCTGCCGGTCTTTAAGCCCATCTCTAGTGCACAGTGCCCCTCCTGATGTGTTCCAAGCATAGCTGCTTCCCTGACTTCATGTTATTCAGCCAATAGCATTTTTTTTTGCAGTACATTTTTCTCCTGCAGTTATGCCACAAGGATTGCTTATTGTTTTTAGCATGCCAAAAATGAAATAATCATGCTAGGCCTTTATTCTATATAGTGAAAGAGAAACATATTTCATTGATTAATTAACTCAAGTTTGGCATACTCATGAAATCTTCTGGTGCCATAGAGCTACCAAGAGTTGTCCCCAAAGAGGATACCTGATTTCAAGATTCTTCAAATAATAATAACTAACTTAGTGGTTCTCAACTTTCCTAATGCTGTGAAACTTTAATACAGTTCCTCATGTTATGCAGCCCCCAATCATACATTATCTTTTTGCTACTTTGAAACTGTAATTTTGTTACTGTTGTGAATCATAACATAAATATCTGATAAGCAGATGTCTGATCTATGACCCCAAAGTGTTTGTGACACACAGGTTGGAAAACATTATACTAACTAGTCTCTGACTAGTTCCCAGTCTGCACTGTGAAGAGTAAGTAGGTTTTGTTCGTTAAATGCTTGATTATATTATGTTGTAATTTTATGTCCAACAGGAGGGCTGGTCCCTAGGGATTTTTGTTTTTTTTTTTTTTTTTTACCATCAAAGCTTATTTTTTTCAGAACTGAAGAAATGTGAATGTGAATCACGTTTGTATTTAAAGTGAGTATCACTTTCCACATGATTCTAAAACTGTAAATTTAACATATTTGTTAGTGATTCCAGTAGAACGGTATCAGAAGACAAAACCTGTTATATAATTATCGTTTTCCATTTTTCTCTTAGTAATTTCTTAGTTTTCAAATAAAAAGATTATGATACTTTTAAAAGACATACACATATATTTTTATGTGTATGTGTGCCCACATGTATTTATATGCAGTGCTTGCAGAGGCCAGAAGAGGGCGCGAAGTCACCAGAAACTGGAGTTACAGGTAGTTGTGAGTCACCATGTCGGTGCTGGGAGCTTACCAGGGTCCTAGGCAAGAACAACAAAAGCTGTGATTAACCACTGAGCATCTCTCCATCCCTGTGGCAGTGGTTTTAAAACTCAAGTATTAAGATTTCTTCTCTGCACAATGTAATAAACAGGCATGACTACAACTTCCTGCCTTGTGTCAGGTCATGAGCATTTTGATTGTAATAAAATAAAGGTGAAGTAAAGTGTTCTTATTTAAACTGACATCTTAGATATTAAGTCAAGTATCTGTTTAATCACTGATTTTTTTCCACGTCAATAAAGAGGAACACTCCTCCATTGTTGGTGGGATTGTAAGCTGGTATAACCACTCTGGAAGGTAGTCTGGCGGTTGGTTCCTCAGAAAATTGGACATAGTACTACCCAAGGACCCAGCAATGCCACTCCTGGGCATATATCCAGAAGATGCTCTAACATGTAATAAGGACACATGCTCCACAATGTTCATAGCAGCCTTACTTATAAAAGCCAGAAGCTGGAAAGAACCCAGATGTCCCTCAACAGAGGACTGGATACAGAAATTGTGGTACATTTACACAATGGAGTACTACTCAGCTATTAAAAACTATGATTTCATGAAATTCTTAGGCAAATGGATGGAATTAGAAAATATCATCCTGAGTGAGGTAACCCAATCACAAAAGAACACACATGGTATGCACTCACTGATAAGTGTCTATTAGCCCAAAAGCTCAGAATATCCAAGATATAACTCACAGACCACATGAAGCTCAAGAAGAAGGAAGACCAAAGTGTGGATGCTTCAGTGCTTCTTAGAAGTGGGAACAAAATACTCACGGGAGGAAATATGGAGACCAAGTGTGGAGCAGAGATTGAAGGAAAGACCATCCAGAGACTGCCCCACCTGAGGATCCATCCCCTATTCAGACAACAAACCTATACACTATTGTGGATGGCAAGATGTGCTTGCTGACAGGAGCCCGTTATAGCTGTCTCCTGAGAGGCTCTGCCATAGCCTGACAAATTCAGAGGTGGAAGCTCGCAGCCAACCATCGGACTGAGCATGGAGTTCCCAATGAAGGAGCTAGAGAAAGGACTGAAGGAGCTGAAGGGGTTTGCAGCCTCATAGGAGAAACAACAATATGAACTAACTAGACCCCCCCCCCCCCAGAGCTCCCAGGGACTAAACCACCAACTAAAGAGTACCCTTGGAGGGACCCATGGCTTCAGCCCCATATGTAGCAGAGGATGGCCTTGTCAGACATCAATGGGAGGAGAGGCCCTTGGTCCCATGAAGGCTCAATGCCCCAGTGTAGGGGAATGCAAGGGTGGGGAGGTGGAAATGGGTGGGTGGGTGGGGGAACACCCTTATAGAAGAAGGGGGAGGGGGATGATATAGGGAGTTTCTGGGGCGGGGGTGGGAAACTGGGAAAGGGGATAACATTTAAAATGTAAATAAAGAAAATATCCAATGAAAAAAGAAAAAATAATTACTTTTACTTACACTTATCGTTGTTATAAAAGTTACTAACTTGAAAAATAAAGGGCAAATCCTCAACATGTTTGAGATCTCACAGAGAACATTGCAGTGTCAAACAATGTAAACGAAAATGAGAACTAAATGAATGGGTACATGAGCTACATTGAATTTATTAGTAAGAATATTTGTTTGACTTCTTGTGGCAATTACTAAAATCTCTCTCTCTCTCTCTCTCTCTCTCTCTCTCTCTCTCTATCTGTATCTATCTGATTCTCTGTCTCTCCCTCCTTCCCTCCCTCCCTCCTTCCCTTCCCCCTTCCCCATCTCTCAGGGTGCATCTTTTCTCTTAATGATCTTTGGGCTTCTTATTATCAGTACTGCAGGTGCTCGCTTTGAGAATCCACTCCTAACTATGCTGTGAGCATGGTCAGCTGTAGTAGCAGAAGCATCATGAGTATCACAGGGAACGCCATTGTTAGGGCTCATCACAGAAGCATTCGTCTGACACTTCGTGAACTGTCACTTTAGTGGCCACGAGTCACACACGAATGGCAAACGAGTTATGGTTACCACCAGTAATCTTCAGGTACAGGTAACCTGATGTCCTCCATCTTGGTTGCTAATATTCTAAAGGTCAGAGGACTGCTGTGAAATACGTTTTGTCTTGCCAGCATTCTGATGAAGTGTATTTGTCACAGAGCTACGCTGTGGTACAGCAAGAGGAAGGGCCCACAAGTCCCACATCCTGCGTGTAACACTGACACTGTTCCTCGTAGCAGCACCTGACCTTTACACGGTTGGTTGTGCTGGTTGGGTCACACTGCTCTCATCAGTGAAGTAGGAGACACACTTTCTAAACTTTGCAACCCCCAGGATCCAGAGTGCTGTGCTTGGCCCACACCTTAGTCATCTGTGTGTATGTGTGCTTAATCCACTGTACAGACAGTCTGGGAGAAGCATTAATTGAAAGGACTTCTGACATTTGGTCTCTCTGGGATAAGCCACCCAACTCCACATCCCATTGTCTCATAGATACCAAGCATGCACATATAAAATGTCTATAGTTGTTACATTTCTTATTTTCATCGATACAGGACTTCTGAGTTTGAATGAACACCATGCAATGTCACTTAATCTGTGAGGCATGTTTTAAAGTAACACCTAGCTGTTGAGATAAAGAGAATTCGTGAGGTTATACAGTTACACTGGGCACCTCATCCGTTGTCTTCCCTGTGTAACAGAATATGCTAGTGTGTATTGAACAGCAGCCTAGAGCAGCAGAGGGGGCCGCCAGGCCTGTGTCTCCCTAGCCTGCTTAAAATAACACATACATTACCTCTGATGTGTCCAAAACATGGTGGACAGACATTACACTGAAGCTATCCTTCCTGGTTAATGTTTATTTACCATGATTATTTTTGTGGGATGATGCAGAACAAATAGGAAAATCAGCTCTCTAGTTACAGTTTGGCAAAGTGTCTGTGACTCTCTCTCTCTCTCTCTCTCTTTCTCTCTCTCTCTCTCTCTCTCTCTCTCTCTCTCTC
>NC_034593.1:46860280-46866937 GCF_900095145.1 Mus pahari
TGTGTGTGTGTGTGTGTGTGTGTGTGTGTGTGTGTGCTTGCATGTATGTGCCCTGTGGGCGCCACAGGCCTCCAACATGAGTAAGAATGGACTCTTAGGCGTGCCAAGCTTGGGATCTGTCAGTATCCCAGCTGGCAGGATCCTGCTCAGTGTGGTAGCCACTCAGGCCTTAGATGCAGCAGTGGCCATGTCTCCTTTCTTGAGTTCATGGAACATTAATTCCCAGCCTCCATCTGGGACACTCTCATGAGGCCTTTTGTTTCTTACACAGAGCAGAATCAACCTCATGCTAAAGAGACCGAAAATGTCAGACATGGACATGACCATCTGGGCACCGGAACTCTGCAAACCAGCCACAGAGGCTCGGAGAAGGAGCTGGGTATCTTCAGATGCCAGCGAGCAGGAAGTACGGAGTTCCCCCACCCCCACCCCTCGCGAAGCCTTCTGTCAGAGCTCAGAGGCTCACAGCACAAGCAGCAGTTAGTTCTTGGGCACAGTGGGGAAGTCAGTTCCTCATCAGATCACACTTGTGCATGATTTGGGTCATTGTTCCCTAGCACAGACGAAAGCCCTCCTGTTGATCCCGTAAAATGCCTAATTCCTTTCAACTTGCATAAATCATAGTCAAAAATCCGTTACTATGCAATCACACACAATAGTGGCGTGCTTGTCATTCCGAGACTATTCTCCTCAGCAGGAGGACTGTGTTGTTCCCTTTTCTCCATCACTGTAGGACATAGAATTGTAATCAACTGTACAACTCAAAGGAGGTCACCCTAAAGATCACGGTTGGCCAGAAGGGATATGGCCTCAGGCATCCAGTGAGCCCAACAGGGTCATGTCATGACTGAAACAGGGGGCCATGGCTAACCAGGGGCACAGGACTGTAACTGTGAACTCTAAGCAAGTGCCTGGACAAAGGTCAGAGGTTGACCCTGTGTAGCCAACACACTGTGGAACAAGATAAACATGCCGGGAATGTTCAACAGAACTGACTCAGCTAGGAAAAGATACAAACTGACAGCATTTTCTTGAGGAAATACGAAAGCATGTATCGAAAGTCCTCAACCGTTGCCTATGGCGTTAGGGGATTTACGGATAGAGTCTGTTAGTTCATAGACTTTTTATTGCCCACCCTGTGAGACAGAAAGAACAAGTAAGAACTCTTTTGACTGGATCCTGTAAGGATGTGAGACGCTCTTGAGAGATTTCTTCTTTTTAAAAACTGGTTATTTTATTTGTTTACATTTCAAATGTTGTCCCCCTTCCGGATTTCCCCTCTGCAAACCCCCATCCCATCCCTTCCCCCCTGCCTCTATGAAGGTGCTCCCCCACCCACCCACCCACTCCCACCTAGCATTCCCCTACACTGGGGCATTGAACCTTCACAGGACCAATGGGCTCCGCTTCCCTTGATGACTAACAAGGTTATTCTCTACTACATATGCGGCTGGAGCCACGGGTCTCTTCATGTGTACTCTTTGGTTGGTGGTATAGTCCCTGGGAACTCTAGGGGATCTAGTTGGTTGATATTTTTGTTCTTCCTATGGGATTGCAAACCCCTTCAGCTCCTTCAGTCCTTCCCCTAACTCTTCCCTTGGGGTTCCTGTGCTCAGTCCAATGGTTGGCTGCCATCATCCACATCTATATTGATCAGGCTCTGGCAGAGCCTCTCAGGAGACGGCTATACCAGGCTCCTGTCAGCAGGCTCTTGTTGGCATCAGCAATAGTGTCTGGGTTTGGTCTGCAGATGAGATGGATCCCTAAGTGAGGCGGTCTCTGGATGGCCTTTCCTTCAGTCTCTGCTCCACTCTTAGCTCAGCCAGGGTGTACATTTCCTTCCATGGTGGATTGAGTGGGTGTGAGGTGCAGAAGTGTGCTCAACACTGTGGTTGGCTCACCCAGAAACAGATTCTAGGTATTTCCTGTGTGTGTATGTATACAGTATTTATGTACATGTGTATGAAAAGTATATGCATGCCTGTGTGTGTATGGTATATATGTTTATGTATTGTATATGTGTGCATGTATGTATGGAGTTTCTTTTTTTTTTGTTTAGGATTTCCTTTTTATTGGTTATTTTATTTATTTACATTTCTTTTTTATTAGATTTTTTTAAATTTACATTTCAAATGTTATCCCTTTTCCTGGTTTCCCCTCTGAAAACCCCCAATCCCATTCCCCTCTCCCTGCTCCCCAACCCACCCACTCCTGCCTCCCTGTCCTGAAATTCCCCTACACTGGGGTATCCAGCCTTCACAGGACCATGGGCCTCTCCTCCCATTGATGACCAACAAGGCCATCCTTGCGGCTGGAGCCATGGGTCCCTCCATGTGTACTCTTTGGTTGGTGGTTTAGCCCCAGGGAACTCTGGGGATACTGGCTGGTTCATGTTGTTGTTCCTCCTCTGAGGCTGCAAACCCCTTCAGCTCCTTCAGTTATGGGTTTTCATGACCATGTGTATTTGCAGAGGCCAGAGGTTGACATCCGATGTCTTCCTCCCTGACCTCTGCTCTATTTGTTGATCAGCATCCCTCACTGAAGCTGGAGGTGTCTGATAGCTGGAGAGGTTGGCTAGAGGCCCCAGGATTCTCCCGTCTTTACCTTCCTGGCTCTGGGATTGCAGGTGAGCACTTCCATGCCCGGCTTTCTATGTGTGCATCGACCACTGACTTGGTGTCCTCACACATATACAGTAAGCACTGATTAGGTCTCCTCCTTAATTAAGGCATTTCCTTTTATTCTTCATCTTGTTAATATATTTTACTTCTATTATTCGAATCTGTTTTCCAAGTATGTATTTATTTAGCTGTTTTTTTTTTTTAATATCATTTCCCTTTCCCAGGAACTTAAGTTAATTTCCAAAAAAAAAAAAAAAACCAAAACAAAACAACAACAAAAAACATTTGTGTTCCATGGTAATGAACCATGCCTTGGTGTTATTCAAGTAACAGAAATTCCCAGTCATGGTGCCTATCCTAATACAAAATGCCCATGCAGGCAAATCTCAGTCTACATTCTGTTCTCTGAATGAGCACAGGGAGCCTTGCCAGGGTAGCATTCTGAAAATATGAAAGACACAATTTGCTGAACAAATAGCATGATTGGGGAATATTGAAAAATTCTAGTTTAAGTAACAAACCATTAGATCATTTGTATCCCTACCCAAAGACATGTCCTATGTATTACAACAAGCAGATAGAAAAGTGTCACCTTTACAAAAACCTTGACTGCTCATATTGCTAGGAGGAAACAGGAGGTACCATGAGTTAATACGCTATGACCAATGCTGCATTGGGTTTTTCTGTATCAAAACACATAGGCTCAGATTTGGAAGTCTCTGGTTCAGTTGTTTGTTTGTTCTGTCCTAAGGCAGACCGGTCTGTTGTCTAGACTTGCCCTTTCTTGTTCGTGCAGTCGGTTGATAGATTTCCCAGATCTGGGGATGCTGAGGCGGGCTCAGCAACAGTAGCGTCTCTTCTCACATTCTTGCTCCCTGCAGAAGGAAGGCTAGCCTGGGCTTGGCTTCGCAGCAGTGAGGAGATCCCAGTGAGAGTCAGTGGATGCCAGCAGAGCCCTGTAAATGCAGGGACTTATACATGCTGCCTCTCTGGGATTTAGAGGAAGCCAATGTGAACTTTAATTCCAATTCCCCTGAAAGAAATACATTCTACCTCTTGACAGGAATATCTGCCATGTCACTGTGCAAAGACACATCAACACAGAAGGGGGTGTGGTCTACCACAGATGTCACTAAGCTTGTTTTCTTGAGTTGCCTAAGAAGATATTGGTTAGAACAACTAGGTTGCTTCCAATAAGGAAATTAATGGGGTCACAAATCCTGCATTTTCTAAGCTAATGACAGTATGTGCGGGACTAGGCTTGGATCCCATAGACCATTGAAACCATTATTTACATTGGCAACTTTGACCAGGCACCATATGCACTGTGATGAGAATGCAATGATGTCAGGGTTAGCCCACAGCCAAATGCGGAGAGGACAATAAATGAATGATGCTTCACACTGCCACTGCCCGGGGATAAAGAAACTAAGAACTAAAGAAACAGCACATTTAAAAAACCAGCTGCGAGCTGTCAAACATTTGAGATCTTGAAATTCTCTCTTATTTGGTTCAAAAGAGCCCAAATAACATATAGCCTTAGGCAAGTTGATTTTCTCTAAATCTGGTAGATTTTAATAATGACCCTGTCCTTAAAATGTTGTATTTGGGGACAGAGAGACAGGACATTGTTGGGGCCACTCACTGCTGCTTCATAACTGTCAGGGACTCCATTCCTAGGGATCTGAAACTCCACTTATTGCCTCTGTGGGCACTGCATGCATATGGTGCATAGAAATATATGTAAGCTAAACGCTCATGCTCATGAAAATAAGAAATACTTAAAAATCAAGAAAAACATTGTGTTCACTCGGATTTATTTCTCAATGCCCCTTTTCTTTCAAGGTAGACCAAAATGGGAGCTGTTTAAGGCAGAAGTCCCACTGATGTTGCCCGTCTCGATCTAGCAGTGGCACATAGGAAAGACTTCACCACAGAAGGATGTCTGACATAGCAGGTTTAGTTGAGGAGTCCAGACTATCACGATAGGTAGCACAGAGCGATCCATACCTCAGCTGTCAGGAAGCAGAGGTAGAGAACACCTGTCCGCGAGGACTGTCTGCAAACATCCTCACAGGCACACTCAGAGGCATCCCTCGCCATGTGTGCTTTGGAAGCCAGTCAAATGGTCAGTGAAGGTAAGGCATCAGAGGTCCACCCTTTGTCAACTTGACACACAGCTGACATCTTCTTAATCTGTAAGAGTGCTTGAGGTGGCTGATCCTGAAAACAAAAATTGTTAAATGAACCACTACATGGAAGGAACTTCTATTGGCTTCTCAGCTTAAATTTTGATTTTGAGACAAAAAGAAACCCAAAGTCTATTTAAATAGGGGGGAGAAAAATATCTGAAAATGCTTGAAACAATATCTTTCCTAAGGGTGTGCTGGCTGCCGCGATGCCACTGTTTTTTTATGTTTCTAATGACATGTGTAACATATTCAAAACCTGTAAAGATGCAAAATTGTCCATATACAAACACTGTAACACAAACACACACACACACACACACACACACACACACACACACACACACCTGGAAGTATGACAGTAAGAGAGGTTTTGATGGTTTTCTTACTCAGAAACATTGGGTTCAATAAGTACTTTTTGGCCAGTTGTCAAGAATAGATTTGCACAGCAGAAAGTGCAGTTAAACCTATTTTGTTGATAATTTTCTTATGAACTTAAGACAAAAATCAAGCATAAACTGTTTGAGTTCTCTCTCTAACATTGCAGTGCATCTACCGTTTAGCTTACCTCTAAAGCTGCAGAGGGGTGCCAGCGACCAGGGAGCGAGGGGTTCCTTATTTGACCAGGGAGTCGCCTTTACTGGTAGCTAGAAGACAGAGAGGACCATTTCCCTGCCCAGTACCTCTAGATATTTTCAAGTAAATATTGAATTCATTTAATGTTTAGCTGTGTGGTGAGAGGAGGGGGAGAGAGTGGGAAGGAGGGGGGAGAGAGGGAAAGAGGTCAGGTTTTTTTGCAGAGTTTTTTAGATTGCAGCTGAATTTCTATGTTAGCACAAGTCCTGCTTTCTGTCACCTGTGCCCCATCCTATGTCACCAGAGATACCAGAGAAGCAATGAATGTGTGGAATATTTAAGCTCTACTCTTTGAAATGATATCATGATTTTCTTCTACAATCAAATGTCTTTAATTGCTATTTCTCTTTGAAGTTCTTGAGTGGCTTTTTATGGCTATAATTGTAAGCCCTGTTACAACTTATTAAGTAAAATGCCCTTTCAAGTTTATGAAATCGCTTTAATTTTTTCAAATCATATGCAGAAAAGGGTAAACGAAAGGGGGAATTTGTCGAAATTTGCCAGGAGTTTCAAAAGCCTTCATCACAGGTATTTTTAATCCCAAATTAAAAGGACTTATTTTAAAAATAGCTTTGTAATTAAACATTGAAATGAAAATGAATCGAGCATCTTTTGACTGAAGACTTATTTCTCCCATACTAAAGTTTGTAAGAGTAAAGTTTTAGATGAGAATAACCATGGGTTTGTGTGCAGACAGGTAGCGCTCACATTGTCTGGCCAGCTGCATTTGAGGGCCTTTCCTTTTGACCAAGTTATGTTCATTGCTCCCACAGAAGGCCCAGCTTTGTACTGTTGGGCCCTGATGAACAGCCCCACTGCACAGCCCTACTGCACAGCCCCACTGCCAGCCCCACTGCACAGCCCCACTGCACAACTCCACTGCTCAGCCCCACTGCACAGCCCCACTGCACAGCTCCACTGCCAGCCAGTGATCATTTTCCTGTTCCTCTGCCATTTGACTTTTCCATTCAATTCTTCACAATTTTTGTTGATATTTTAGGTATTTGGCAGGCACACACCATCTTATAAGACATGGTCTCACTGACATTTGTTTCTTCCTTGGGGAAGTATAGGCAGTTACATTGCAGGGGTGTCACATTCCACAATGGTAATATCACAATCATACTGCTTGTGCTCAAGTAAATTCTCACTCATGCCTATGCAAGCACCTTACTTAAATGCTCTCTCTCTCTCTCTCTCTCTCTCTCTCT
>NC_034593.1:46867097-46904727 GCF_900095145.1 Mus pahari
TATTCTCTATATCTATCTATCTATCTATCTATCTATCTATCTATCTATCTATCTATCTATCTATCTATCTATCTATCTATGTATCAAGGGCTATACAGAGAAACCCTGTCTCGAAAAACCAAAAAAGAAAAAAAATACTAAGATGTAAATACAAATGGCTAGCTAATAAATGGGCCAATGGAATGGACAGACAGTTCTTTTTAAAAAAAGAGAGAAAAAAAAAGAAAGGAAGGATGAATGAATGAAACACAAATGCTCAATAAAAATTTTAAAGTGCTCTCCATTCCTGAACTTTACAGAAATGCAATTTAAAACTACTTTGAGATTTTACCTCTCCCTGGTCAGAAAGGCCATCATCAAGAAGACAAATAGCAAATGAGGTTGTGGAGGAAAGATAAACCCCCAAACTGTTGGCGGAACTAGCCTCTGGGGCAGCCACTATGGAAATCAGTGTAGAGGCTTTGCAGAAACCAATTAAAAATAGGACTACCACAAGACGCAGCTATGCCACTCCTGGGCAGATACTCAAAGGGCTCTGTATCTTACCACAGAGACACTACGCAATCATGTTCATTGTTTCTCTTTTCAAGGCGAAAGCAGAATTAGCTGAGAAGCTCAGCATCAGCAGAATGGAGACTGAAAGCATGAAATGTGTAGGAAAATATACATATTTATATATACGTATTAAATATACATATTAAAGGAGCCAACCATGCTTGGAAAGGCAAATGCCACGCGTCCTTTGTCATACATGGGTCCTGTCTTCTGTGTATACTTACATATGTATGCTTAGGTTGGAGTAAATGTGGGTACTGCCCAGGAGACTTGAAAGGTGGCCAAGAGAGGGGAGAAAATAAGGATTTAATTGAGGAGACAAGAGAACAATAAGAGATACAAGATGCTGAATTCAAAGTGGAAGGGATACGTTTACAGTGTGTGTGTGTGAGTGTGTGTGTGTGTGTGTGTGTGTGTGTGTGTGTGTGTGTGTGTGTGTGTGTGTGTGTGTGTGTGTGTAGCCTATAAGCTTTTGTTCACAGCTCCAACAATTAAATGGGCATAAGAAATTCTTCCTACCCACAGCCAAAGATCAGGAGGAGCTCAGGGATCTTGTAGAAGAGTGGAGGACAGAATTGAGCGACCCAGAGGAGTTAAGGGCATCATAACCTGGGCCCGGAAGGTTCACAAAGACGAAACTACCAATCAAAGAGCAGGCAGGGGCTGGACCTAGGCCCAGTACACATTGTAACAGATGTGCAGCTTGGTCTTTATGTGGGCCCCTTAACAATTGGAGCAGAGATTGTCTCTGACTGTATGGTCCTTCCCTTAATTGGGCTGCCTGGTTGGGCTTCAGTGGGAGAGGATGAGCTTAGTCTTACTGCATCTTGATGTCCCAGGTGGGGTGGTACTCAAAGGGCCCTTCCCCTTCCCTGGGGAGAAATAGGGTTAGTGGGGAATGGTGTTCATAGGGTGGGACTGGGAGGAGATAGGGTGGGAAAATGGTGATTGGGATGTAGGGTGATTGGGATGTAAATTAATAAAAAGTTCCCCAAGTTAAAAATTATAAAACAATAAATTGGCATTCTACATTTGTTAAGAACACTCAACACGTTCTAACCCTAGTCAACTCTGAAGCATTTCTGTATTAAGAGAATAAACTATAATAACATAATGTCTGTACAAGCATGTATTTCAGAAAACTCTAGTGTTCAGTTAACTCCTTCTATCAGCACAGTGATTCTGATCCAACATTATATCAAATTATAGCAGTGGTATTTTTAACTGTGTAAAGTTTATGTTCTTTCTCCTTTATCTCTGTTATCCTTAAATTCCCTTAGTGTAAAGATTTTAAAGAAAATTCACCCTTTAGTTCCATTCCTGATATTTTTTTTATACTTTCAGAAAGATGACTCACCAGTTTTATTTTTTGTCATCAAGCATTTCACCTGAGACCTGTGAATTTTGTAGCAAGCCTTATTGTGACTCCATACATTTAACTATTTTTCAAATGACAGTTTTTTTAAAAAAAAAAATACTTTCTGTATTAGTTGCTATGATAGAAACACCATGATCAAAGGCAACTTATGAAAAAAAAAAGACTTTATTTTGTTTAACAGTCCATAAAAAACATTTATAATAGTGAGGGGAGTCATGGCAGCAGGCAGCCAGAGCGAGTAGCTTAGAGATCACATCTTCAGCTGCAAGTAGGAAGGAGAGAGAATAAACTGGAAGTGAGCAGGCTATGAACTCTTAAAACCCACCCCTAGGGATGTATTTCCTCCAACAAGGCTGTATCTCACAAGTGTTTATAAGGACACCACAAACAGCTCCACCTTCTGGGGTTGGCCTGATGCTGCTTGTATTCTAATGCTAATTTGGGCTCCCTAAACTGGTTGCCCCAGAGAGTCTGCTAAGTGATCCTAACCCCCCCCCCCCCCCCGGTTAATTGTGATTGGTAAATAAAGATGCCAGCAGCCAATAGCTGGGCAGAGGAGACATAGGTGGGGTTTAGGTTTGAGGTCTGAAGGTTGGAGAAGAGGAAGGAGGAGGAGGAGGAAGAAGAGGAAGAGAAGGAAGAGGAGGAGGAGGAGGAGGAGGAGGAAGAAGAGGAAGAGGAGGAGGAGGAGGAGGAGGAGGAGGAGGAGAAGGTTCAAAGTCAAGAGAAAGAGGCCCTGGGGGCTGCCTAATTAGCCCTAAGAGCAGCCCAGAGGAAACATAGTAAGTAATAAGTTGGGGTTATCTATAGGAAAGTCAATTCTAACAGCATAGAGGTGCGGCAGCTGACCAGTTATTGTGCTGCTTAAGGCTGGTTGTAAATATAGAGGCTGTGAGTGTGTTTTTAAATGCAGGAACACAATAACCAAAGGTCAGGGAGAAAGCCCAGGCCAGGATTTAAATATTTTCTACAACGAAGTGTCAAGTACCTGGGCCCATAGGGGACATTTCTCATCCAAACCAACATACTTCCCAAGCCATCTCCTGCCTTTCCTTTATTGTCTATTACATTGACAATCACCGTCAAACAAATTATCACAATAGCAGAAGTATTACAATACTAGAGGATGCAGAAGGCCCTCTAGCTCCCCTCATCTTCCACATCTTTCTCCTACTATTTCTTTAGGGTGGTCATGTCCAGAGTCAACAATCTCCATCATTTTTTTTCCAACACTAATCCTCTTCACTGGGTTTCATAGTTGTCAACAAGCTCCAAAGAGGACAGAGAATACACATGGGTGAATGACTTAACAGGGCACACTTAGGAAGAAGTGCTGCTGAGAGCTGAAGAGAGCCCTTTTCAGTGTGCTTAAAGTATCCTCAGCAACATTAAACGACATTAACCCAACACTTAAGAGCCCAGCAAGCACACACAAAAAAGCAGGTTCTTAAGAGGATTGTAAAAGATGAGATGAAAGTTACCAGCACTGAGTCTTCCTCTTGTTTTTGATATCGATTTCAAACACAGCCCCTTCCCTTTTACAGCCCCTTAAAAACAGGTCAGTGTAACATGCATTTGGCTATGTTCCTTAAAATGCTTATTTACCAAACTCTTATCACATCTGATAGTAGTTAATTTGTTACATCAGTGTACCAAACTCAAAGTCTACCTCGCCACTCTTGGCCATCCAGCTGTTTTCTAAGTCTGTGAGCTCAGCTGCCTTTTCTCATTCTTCCAAATTCCCTCAAACGCCTGCAAGTAACAAAGAAACCATCCTTTGAGAACTTAGCAAAGAGAGCTGGTTTGATCAAGGGCCTTTTGTGCTTGGTCTGAGGTACAAAGCCTGAGTAAGATTTTTAAACACGGAGAGATGGAAGGGAGGAAACAACAGCTGGTAAGATGTGTCACCGTCTATTTATGTCCAGTGCCGCAGTCACGGCAGATGGCCAGGTGTGTGTTAAAATGAATTAAATGCCTAGGCAAACAAAGGAAGGTACACACCCTCTGGGCATCTGTACATCAGGCTAGGAGTCTGTTACCTCTGCTTTCATGAAAGGACCAGGAAAGAAAGACTGGGACAATGACTGCTTAATCAGAATTTAAGGATGAGGAAGGAAATTGTTTTAGAAAAAGGTATTCTGATGAGAGTATAGCGGGAAAAGTGAAAGTTGGCAGGGCTTCAGTGCTATTTTGGATACTTATTAATGGTTTCTTTAATTTGCAAAGCTCTGTTGTTACTTTGAAGGTCGCCATTATTTTCATACTAATCACACATCACAGGAGGCATCATTTTGAGAAAAGCTTCATCAAAAAGCTTATAATCCTGCTCAGCAAATCCGAACGAATGGCTTTGGTTGTAATACTAAACTCCAGAAACTCCGTAAACATGGGTTTTGGCAAAGACTTTGATAGAGGACTTGAACATGTTCTCAAAACCTCCTAACAAGAGGATGTCCATGTGAAACTCACCTAGAGAAATGGGGATGGTTTCTGTGAAGCCACACAGCCACATTCAGAATTGTGGTGTTAATAGAGAAGATGGTACCTCGCAGTGAAGACTAAGGACGACAGGGGGAGCCCCAGAGCAGTCTTGCTTATACTCCAGCCTCTCACGTTCAACTAGATGGAAATTTTGTCAGTCAGTGTTTTGTTTGGAAAAATAAATTGCTCTGGCCCTTTGGAACAGAGAGAGAGAGATGCAGGCCAGGTGTTCTTGAAGCCTCCCCAAGAGTCAGAGCCAAGACACTGAGAAACCTCCCTGAGTCTTCATGTCCTTCTTCCCGGGTTAGGTCTCAGAGAGTTCGGACCTGTCCAGGCTGCCAGGCTAGGATTTAAAGGAAACACTGCATAGATTTGTGAGTCTGGCCACATGCATGTGGACATCAGAGAGAAGTTTCAGGTCTCAGGTCTGTCAGGGATAAACAAAACATTGGCCAGAAACTGCTGCAAGAACAAAGGTTTCTTCTCCGTCTTGTATGAAAGCATTTGCAAATGGAGTTCCCTTCTGATCATTAGAAAGGTCTAAAGCAGAGCAGGAGTTAAGGACCAATTCATTTGTAAACGTGGTCAGCAGTTTGATGGTTATGAGAATGGGCTTTTGACAGAAATACAGTGATAACCTCAAACAACAGCGCCCTGCTTCTGGATTCCTCCAGTCGCCATGCAACTTAGCTCCAGGTCCGCGGTGAACTTAAGTCCATCACTCACATTTTCTCTCCCTTCCTTAATGACTTGAAGTTCTTCTAGGCTGTGACGTAAGAGGCCTTTAAGTCGGCACTGTCAACCCCATGTAACCTAACGGAGCAAATTATCCATCCTTTCCCTGGCTGCCTAATCTATCCGGTCACCATGATGTCAGGGAGCCACGTCTGCTTTTAGGACACTTCCCTCCAGAGGAGATTTACCGTTCTAAGTGTCATCAGTCCCTGAGTGCATTACAAGTGCCTTCCCCGATGGTACTCAGGCTGCCTTGCAATAACGCTGTTTTTAAGAGCTGAGTGTGCCAGACCCTAAGGGCTTCTGTTAGTCAGTTTGATTGCCTTCTGTCGTTTTACACATAGGTTCTCAAAATATGCTCCCCTTCATCACTGAACTATTAAGGTGCACATTTTATTTTAATATAAATGATAAAATATATTTCACATACTAAAACAATTCTAGGCAGGGAAGCCTTGAAGATGGAAACCTTCTGCTGTGGTCTAAATTTATTAGAATTTAATTTAGAAAAATAAAGCCTGATTGGAAGATCCCAAATCACAATTCTTTCAGAGTAGTTTTTAAATATTATCTTGGATTACTATCAAATGTGTGTGATGTATGTCCATGTGGCATGTGCATATCTCTGTGTGTGAGATATATGTCCATGTACATGCATGTGTGTGTGTGTGTATGTGTGTGTGTGTGTGTGTGTGTGTGTGTGATGTGTGCCCATGTGTGCACATATGGAAGACAGAGGGGAGTGCATGATGTCCCGCTCTCTCACTCTTCATCTTGTTCTGTCTCTGAATCTGGATCTTGTTACTTTTTTTCAGCGAGTCTGGCTAGCCATCTCGTTCCTGCAATCCTGCTGTCTCAGTACCCCCGAAGCATTGGCGTTACAGTGCACGCACAACCACACTAAACTTACATTAATCAGCAGGGGTGGGGTGGGTGACAAAAATAACAACAATACAAAAACATTTCGTTCTTTTAAGGCTTGATGATCCCACCTCCCCCCCCTCCGAAATTATCTGGAACAAAAGGAAGCTTCCAGTTCCATTCATTCATTAGACTCACAGATAATACTTGTACAGATGTTGGAGGTATAATGCAATGCTTCTGTGTCAATCGGAATATGGGACATCATAAACCTCCATGATCTGTTTCCTTCTGTCATGTATACTGTTTCTTTTCTTTCAAATGTGTTGCGATAATTTGGTACTGTTAATTGTATTCATTCCACGGAACCACAAAACTTCTGTCTTCCTATCAAATAATAAGACTGTACCTGCTGATGGACCTCCCCTCTTCTCTGTCTCCCTACAGCAACACTGTACCTGTTGATGGACCCACTCCCTCTCTTGGCCTTCTTATTATTCTGTCTAAGTTATCCTAGAGTTAAGAATTTCCATTCTAAAGTTTGGAGCTGAGATGAAAGAATTGACCATCCAGAGACTGCATACACGGGGACCCATCCCATAATCAGCCTCCAAATTGTGGTCTACAAGACACTATTGCATATGCCAGCAAGATTGTGCTGAAAGGACCCCGATATAGTTGTCTCGTGTGAGGCTATGCTAGTGCCTGGCAAACACAGAAGTGGATGCTCATTGTCATCTATTAGATGGAACACAGGGCCCCCAGTGGAGGAGCTAGAGAAAGTACCCAAGGAGCTGAAGGGGTCTGTAACCCTATAGGTGGAACAATAATATGAACTAACCAGTATCCCCAGAGCTCATGTCTCTACCTGCATATGTAGCAGAAGATGGCTTAGTAGGCCATCATTGGTAAGAGAGGCCCCTTGGTCTTGCAATTTGCCCCAGCACAGGGGAAGGCCAGGGCCAAGAAGTAGGAGTGGGTGGGTAGGGGAGTGGGGTGGTGGGGAGGGTATAGGGGACTTTCAGAATAGCAGTTGAAATGTAAATGAAGAAAATATCTAATAAAAATTGGGAAAAAAAAGAAAGGAAAGGAAACAGCCCATTGAAGGATCTCCCTGCTTCTGTAAGGTAAACTTGACAGGGGCTGGAGGGCTGACTGGAGCATGTGGTCTACAAGACAACCATTGGGAATACAGATTGGAAAGGAAGAGGCCACCAAAGAGCACACACAGCACAGCACAGTCAGATGGTGTCTGGTCCATTTTCCTGGTATTTTGGTATCTTCTGATTTGTCACTGCCTTTCAAATGCTAAGGACTTAACTTTGCACACACAGCAGCCCTCAGCCAAAGACTGTCAGGAGTCAATCCACAAGTGTTTGCCTTTGAAGCAAAGAATTCTGGCAGTACCTGGGGATCCATCCCATAATCAGCCTCCAAATGCAGACACTATTGCATATGCNAGCAAGATTTTGCTGAAAGGACCCTGATATAGTTGTCTCCTGTGAGGCTATGCCAGTGCCTGGCAAATGCAGAAGTGAATGCTCATTGTCATCTATTAGATGGAACACAGGGCCCCCAGTGGAGGAGCTAGAGAAAGTACCCAAGGAGCTTTTTTTTATTGTTGATCTAAAAAAAAATTCAATAAGATTAAGTACCTTCAAAAAAATAATTTCCATTCTACAAAGACACAATGATAACAATTAAAAAAAACCACAGCATAACAATTGATAGAAACTATTTGAAATAGGGATAACAGATGAATACCAATATCCATAAAGAATATGAAATGATCTTTTACATCAAGACTCATTACAAAACAACAACACAATCCAACAGTTTCCAAAGATGGAGTCCAGATAGCCATGAAGCATGAAGTTGTCCAAACTGATCAATCACCAATAAAATAAAAATTAATGTTACAATGATGCTATGGTACCTTGTAAGCAGTGAAACAAAATAAAAATTAAAAACCCAACTTCTAAGGCAATACTGAGTCCAGAGGAAAATGGTAATTTTATTTTTTTGGCTGCAGTTTTTGAGACTGTAACTGAATTGTCATAACTACTTTTGATGTGTTCTTGGACTTGGTTTTCGAGAATTTTATAGAATAGTATTGCATTAATAGTCATAAGGGAAATTGGTCTGAAGTTCTCTTTCTTTGTTGGGTCTTTCTGTGGTTTTGGTATCAGAGTAACTATGGCTTCATAGAATGAATTGGGTACTGTTCCTTTTGTTTCTATTTTGTGCAATAGTTTGAAGAGTATTGGTATTAAGTCTTCTTTGAAGGTCTGATAGAATTCTGCACTAAACCCATCTGGTCCTGGGCTTTTTTTGGTTGGGTGACTTTTAATGACTGCTTCTGTTTCTTTAGGGGTTATAGGGCTGATTAGGTGGCTTATCTGATCCTGATTTAACTTCGTATTTGGTATCTGTCTAGAAAATTGTCCATTTCATCCAGATTTTCCAGTTTTGTTGAATATAGGCTTTTGAAGTAGGGTCTGATGATTTTTTGAATTTCCTCAGTTTCTGTTGTTATATTCTTCATTTCATTTCTGATTTTGTTAATTTGGATACTGTCTCTGGGCCCTCTGGTTAGTTTGGCTAAGGGCTTATCTATCTTGTTGATTTCCTCAAAGAACCAGCTCCTGGTTTTGTTGATTCTTTGAATAGTTCTTTTTGTTTCTATTTGGTTGATTTCAGACCTGAGTTTGATTGTTTCCTGCCATCTACTCCTCTTGGATGTATTTGCTTCTTTTTGTTCTAGAGCTTTCAGGTGTGCTGTTAAGCTGGTAGTGTATACTCTCTCCAGTTTCTTTTTGGAGGCACTCAGAGCTATGAGTTTTCCTCTTAGCATTGCTTTCATTGTATCCTATAAGTTTGGGTATGTTGTGCCTTCATTTTTATTAAATTCTAAAAAGTCTTTAATTTCTTTTATTTCTACCTTGACCAAGTTATCATTGAATAGGGCATTGTTCAGCTTCCATGTGTATGTGGGCTTTCTGTTGTTTTTGTTACTATTGAAGACCAGCCTTAGTCTGTGGTGATCTTATAAGATGCATGGGATTATTTCCATCTTCTTGTATCTGTTGAGGCCTGTTTTGTGACCTATTATAAGGTCAGTTTTCGAGAAGGTACCATCAGGAGAAGAAGGTATTTTCTTTTGTTTTAGGATGAAATGTTCTATACATATCTGTTAAATCCATTTGGTCCATAACTTCTGTCAGTTTCACTATGTCTCTGATTAGTTTGTGTTTCCATGATCTGTCCATTGATGAGAGTGGGTTGTTGAAGTCTCCCACTATTACGGTGGGAGGTGGAATGTGTGCTTTGAGCTTCAGTAAAGTTTCTTTTATGAATGTGGGTGCCCGTGCATTTGAAGCATAGATGTTCAGAATTGAGAGTTCTTCTTTATAGGTTTTTCCTTTGATGGGTATGAAGTGTCCTTCTTTATCCTTTTTGATAACTTTTGGTTAAAAGTTGATTTTATTCCATATTAGAATGGCTATTCCCACTTGTTTCTTGGAACCTTTTACTTGGAAAATTGTTTTCCAGCCCTTTACTTTGAGATAGTGTCTGCCTTTGTCACTGTGGTCCATTTCCTGTATGCAGTAAAATGTTGGGTCCTGTTTATATATCCAGTCTGTTAGTCTATGTCTTTTTACTGGGGAATTGAGTCCATTAATGTTAAGAGATATTAAGGAATAGTGGTTGTTGCTACCTGTTAATTTTGATGTTATTTTTATATTTGTGTTGCTATCTTCTTTTGGGTTTATTGAAAGAAGTTTACTTTCTTGCTTTTTCTAGGGTGTAGTTTCCCTCTTTGTGCTGGTGTTTTCCATCTATTATCCTTTGTAGAGCTGGATTTGTGAAGAGATATTGTGTAAACTTGTTTGTGTCATGGAATATCTTCTCTTCTCCATCTATGGCAATTGCGAGTTTTGCTGCGTATAGTAACCTTGTGTTCTCTTAGAGTCTGTATGACATCTGCCTAGGATCTTCTAGTTTTCATAGTCTCTGGTGAGAAGTCCGGTGTGATTCTTATAGGTGTGCTTTTATATGTTACTTGACCTTTTTTCCTTACAGCTTTTAATATTCTTTCTTTGTCGTGTGCATTTGTTGTTTTAACTATTATGTGACGAGAGGAATTTCTTTTCTGGTCCAATCTGGCTGGAGTTCTGTAGGCTTCTTGTATGTGTGTGGGCATCTCTTTTTTAGGTTAGGGAAATTTTCTTCTATAATTTTGTTGGAGATATTTACTGGCCCTTTAAATTGGGAACCATCCCACTCTTCTATACCTAGTATCCTTGGGTTTGGTCTTCTCATTGTGTCCTGGATTTCCTGGATGTTTTGAGTTAGGAGCTTTTTGCTTTTTTGCATTTTCTTTCTCTGTTGTGTCAGTGTTTTCTATGGTATCTTTTGCATCTGAGACTCTCTCTTCTCTCTCTTGTATTCTGTTGGTGATGCTTACATCTATGACTTCTGATCTCTTTCCTAGGTTTACTATCTCCAAGCTTGTCTCCCTTTGTGATTTCTTTATTGTTTCCATTTCTATTTTTAGATTCTGGATGTTTGTGTTCAATTCCTTTACCTGTTTAGTTGTTTTTCCTTTATTTTTAAAGGGATTTTGGTTTTCCTCTTTAAAGGATTCTACCTGTTTACCTATGTTCTCCTGTCTTACTTTAAGGGAATTATTTATGTCTTTCTTAAAATCCTATGTCATTATCATGAGATGTGATTTTAAATCAGAGTCTTGTTTTTCTGGTGTGTTGGGGGTATCCAGGGATTGCTGTAGTGGGAGAACTGTGATCTGATGATGCCAAGTAGCCTTGGTATCTGTTACTTATGTTCTTGCCCTTGCCTCTTGCCATCTGGTTATCTCTGGTGTTAGTTGGTCTTACTGTCTCTGACTGTGGCTTGTCCCTTCTGTAGGACTGTGTGTCAGTACTCCTGGGAGACCAGTTCTCTCCAGGAGGAATTTGGGTATGGAGCACTGTGGTACAAGATCAGCTCTGGGCACAGACAAAAACTGGAAGGGTCCAGTCCCAGGCTGCTCTTCGGTTCCTGTGTCATGAGAGTTCTAGGCGGGTCCCTCTGTGCAGAAGTGGTGGTCTTACCTGTGCTCACAGACTTGTCCACACTCCTGTGAGACCAGCTCGCTCCTATTTGGGTGTGGAGTGCTGTGGCACAGGATCAGCTCAGGGCTCTGTGGTATAGGATCAGCTCCGGGTGCAGATGGTAGTTCCACTTCTTGATGTGACCCACCTGACCCGCCTGACTCACTGACCCACTGATCCACTGAGGAACGGACCCAGGCTGAATATGTGTAGTCCTATTTAATGATGTCTCCACCCCACCTGACCTGATGACTCACTGACTCACCTGAACATTCTGACCTACTGACCCCGCTGATCCCACTGACCCTCTTGACCTACCTGACCTACTTGACACACCTGACACACTGACCCCGAAAGAACACGTGTAGTCCCACTTTATGATGTCTCCACCCTACACAACCCACCTGGAGCAAAGCCTTCTGCACCTCAGCCTCTCGTTTTAGGAAACACTGTGTTACTAGACAATCCAAGCTTGCCCAGAACTGGCTGCCTGGAAACATTATCCATTGCAGCACAGCCATTCTGAAGATAGATACATGCTCAAAATATTTAGAAACCGTTGGCAAGGCTAATGCAGGAGAAGCACCGCAAGTCTTCCCTACACCTTTTGGCCACAGCTTTGCCCACTTCCTTTATAGAAACTGTAAAGTGATGTGAACATCCCAGCATTTTCTTAGGGGCTTCTTCTGTTTAATTCGTGTGTGAAGATGACTGAACTAGCTACAGGGTAAGACTTGATGAGGTGTCTGAATTTTCTTTGTAAGATGAAACATTGAATGTATTAGCATTTAGTGGAAAATGGCTTGGGTTCACTGTCCACACTTTCCTACTGTTTTCGGTTGTTTGTGGCCGTTTCAGCAACAGCTACTTAAAATAGTTAATGTACTTTGCCTTCTTTTGAGAGACTTTGCTGCAGGTGAGCACATGGCCTGGGAGGATATGCTTTGACACTTGGCTTCAGTTGGACAAGCACTGGAGAATGCTACGTGAGAACAGGGATCATTGTAGGGAGAGTCACAAATCCAGATAAAGCTCTGTTCAGAAACACACCCCAGACCCAGCAGAGGCAGGCAGCCTGGAGGCCTGAGTCTTGACTGTCTCCCCGTTCACATTTGCTAATAGATATCCACAGAGTCAAAAGATCTGATAACCACGAACTCAGTTCATCCCTTACTCTCGAAGATCCCCAACTTCAAAGTCACTGACTCCAAAACTGCAAGCCCACCAGGGAAACGAGGACATACATTTTCATTTCACATATCAATAAGCTCTGGGGACATCAGTTGTGCGTTGCCTGGTAGGCTGCAGTTGCCTTCTGAAATTCCTCGGAATTCAAGGTTCTTTCGAGTTCTTGGACACCCCTTTCATGTCAGGTCACATAGTGGTGGTGATGACATTGGTAGTAGTGCCCTGAAATACAGGTTGTGGCAATTTGTAGAGGCCAGAGATTGAGCCACTGTCACTGTACACCTGTAGCTGATTTCTAAGAACAGTGCATGAATAGCACTTTCACCTTTGTCCATTGGTCATGTATTTGTTGAAATCCCAGGCATCATTCACAAGAGATCTGGGGAAGCAGCAGGAGCAAAGAGCGGGGCCAGGCAGTCAGTCATGCCAGGCAGCGATGCCAAGAAGTTCTCCGTTTCTTCCTCTGCGCCTTCTCACTTCCAGGTAACAAACGTATCAAAGGAAGCCAAGAGAGACTCTTCCTGTCCCACGGGCTGAGACAGACCTTTGTGACTTCTTTTCTCTCTAATAAAGAATGGTGGGAAGCTAAGAAGAGCAAAGTGTACTCTCAAAACTGCAGCAAGATGGCAGTGCGGGTGCTGCCAGTGCTCACAGTGAAGGCCCGTGGTAGAGCATGAGTCTAGAATGTATGCAGCCTTAGGCTCCATTCCCAGCGCTGTCAGACAAGCCAGACCCAACCCAACCCAGCCAAACAACCTGAAAACAAAGGCATTTGGGGTGATATAAAACAATTTACACCAGAATCCTTATTTATCTTTTACACACTCGAGTCTATTCTTGACAGACTCTATGTAAATATGTCCGTGGGATGTTAGACCTTTCATAATCTTTAGATTTCCTTAAGCTTGTTATGTTTTGTCATGTTTTGTCAGGCTCCTCTTTAAAAGATTGAAGAATCATATGGGAATTTTCATACATATGTTCAGCTCCAATTAATTCACATCTTTAAGACAGCATGATAAGGGCCTCCGAGGGAGGATGGCAGATCAGAACCTGCCTCTGTGTGAGGCACTGACAGAGAGGGCTAAGGATGAAGAAAAATGCATTTACTTTTGGGATAGCATTTGAAATGTAAATGAAGTAAATACCTAATAAAAATTGGAAAAAAATAAAAGCATTTGATAATCAAGAATTCACAAAAGAAAGAAAGGAAAGAAAGAAAGAAAGAAAGAAAGAAAGAAAGAAAGAAAGAAAGAAAGAAAGAAAGAAAGAAAGATCAGAACAGAACTAGAATCACAAAGGGATGACAGGACAGCTTAGAGGTTCTTAAAACAATAACAACAGAATGTTCCCAGGACCTCCATGACATGGTTCCCAGGAAACCCCTACCAACTGGGAACAAGCCCAACAGTTCTTACAATCTAAAAATCTAACTGGGGTTTTGGTAAGGCAGTAGCTCTTCCATAGGGTTCATCAGCAGAGACAAAATGTCATCTCATGGAGGACGTGCTATTTAATGCTAGAAGCTACACTGGGAACTTGGGAATGTGGAACAATCACGAACCAAGGAGCTCTAGGTCAACCTGTAACAAGCAATTGAATGACAGTCACTGGGACAGTCAAGAAGTGTGGGGATGCTGATAAGCGGAGGGTTGAACTGAGCAGCTCAGGGCAGACAGTGAAGTGAGCAACGGAGTGTAAAAGTCTTCATAATTGATGGGGAGAGAATAATTGGAATAGGGTAGCCATGACTTTGAAGCTACTAATTATAAAACCCTCTGGGATCATCTATGTGCCTCAAGGTTGACTGTCATGGCAATGTGAACCCTGAAGCTGCAATGCGGTACTTGACACACGGAGCCTCACCCTCCAGTGGGGATGTGCTTCAGAAGTACAAGGACAATGTCATCAACAGGGCCCCCAGAGCTGCTAGCAACCCCAGTGCTGTTTACATCGCCACTCTTAACACACGTCAGAGATGTTCTCTGTCTACAACATCAGCGACCCTGGGGTGTATGAAGGTAGGAAAACATGCCCAGCCTACAGACTGCAAAGTCACACGTGGACTGCAGAGATTCTTGGTGTTCAAACACCAGATGTTTCTAAACTAAAACCAGAGGTTCTGGGAATCAGACAACTGTCCAGCGTAGACTGAATGAGTTCTGGACTGAATGAGGTGGGAGCGGAGGCAAGAGACTGTCTAATTATCATGGTCCTACCTGACAGACTGCAGTTTTACAGGGCACAGGCCACCCCAATATTTGTCTTTTACTTATTTTTTCTCTCTCTTGTGTTTTCCCTTTTCATTATACTTTGATTATTATTTTGGGTTTATGTTACCTTTAAAGCTTTTTTGAATTCTACCCCATACGTTTATTTCATTTATTTTCAATGATTAATTTGGGCGATCGGTTTTCAGTGCGTTTTTATATCTTTCTCAGCTTAGTGTTGCTGCTGTTCCTAGCAGGCTCTTCTCTTCTCTCTTCGTGGTACCGATTTTGTGTTCCTATGAATATGGTTATCACCAATTAGATTCTCAAATAAAACCAGGAGAAATACCCATGACAACAGGTCCCGAAATCATAACACCCCCCACACACACACACACATGAAAAATCAAGGCAACTTGTCTCCTCTAAAAGATCATAGCTCTCCAATTACTGAAGCCAATGGGTACTGACATGGCTAACACACCTGATGAAGAATTCACGGGTTTAATTGCACAAATGATCTAGCAAGTCAAAGAGGATGACAAACTGGCAAATGAGTGTGATGAGAAAATGAGCAATGTAGATGAGAAAGTCAGCAATGTGCGTAAGAAATTTAGCAAGGAAAGTGTGAGTCTGCAAACAATAAAGCACAATAGAAAGTTTGGAAAAGAAAGGCCCAAGAAAATAAATGGCTAACTAGCACAGGATGTTCAAAAAGCCACTAGGAAGTCCACTATCTTATACTATCTCTACAAACATATTTTTACTTTTATATATAGCACAGGGATTTCAAATTACCAGAATACTCATATCCCATACTTATATCATAGTAAGTTATGTAGTGAGTAGTTTTATTTTATTTAACATAACATTTGTACTGATTCTCTGGGACTTTCACATCATGTACTATGATTATACTCACTTCCCAGTCTTTCTATGTCTGCCCCTCAAACTTGTGATCCCTGCTCTAAAAATGTAAAAATAAAAATAAGAATAAAATAAAAATAAAAAAAAAACGTTTAGTTTGTATGGTCTGCCTACTCACTGGAGCATAGTCAAATTCTCATGACCTGCCCCTTAAATAGAACTGTGTTCTTCCAATCCAACACCCCTGCCAGAAGCCACCAATTGTGGAGAGCTACACGTCAGCATCCTTATCACACTTTTTAAGAGTTCTCTTCAATGGCTTCCTGTCTAGGATGTTACTTTGGGGCAGGGAGTGAGAGGACAAGTCCTCACAGAAGCCTTCCATGCCCTCTGCTCTCAATGTGCACCTGCAGTTATTGATGTCCCAGCAAAAGTAGCCTCCTTGCTCTTCACAGTCAGTGGGAGCATGGATCATTGTGGGCCTCCACTGGGTGTCTGGGGACAGCATGGACCATGAACATGACTCCCCTCCCATCAGCAGTAGGATCACCAACCCAGACATGGCCAGTGGCAGTAACATGGACCCAGACATCACCATAGCCTCAGGTGACAGCGTATGTCACTCAGATCAGAATGACCTCTGGTGGCAGCAGGACCCATGGACATCAACGTGGCTTCAGACTGAATTACAGACCTTGGACATCTACATGATCTTCAGTGATAAGAGGAGCCACAGACAATAACATAGATCCTGGCTGAAGCAGGACCCTGGACCCAGATATGGCCCTTAGTGGTAATATGACACAAACACAGAAGCCCAAGGCCTGCACCTAGGACTTCTGCCACAAACATGGACAACCTGGTCTACAAACATAATTTTAAAAAGAGTTTAATTGGTATTTTTCTACAAAGACAATAATACTCATACCAGAATCCATAGGTTATCAAACAGAAGCCCAGTGCCAGGTGTGGGATACACATCTCTTTGATCTATTGGTCAAGAGGAGTTTCAGAGACCTCCCAAACAATACAGACAATCACCATTGCTCTTGCTTACCCACCAAAACATGAGAGAACACATACACACACACACACACACACACACACACACACACACGTGCACGCATGTAGGCACACACAAGTTCATGCACTCACACACTTTGTTCAGATGACATGGAGAAATCCAGCTGGTACTGACCTGGGCATTCCCCCCACCCCCTGCTAGCTAGTTTTCATAGGCCTGGAGGGTGCTAGGGAGGCTGTTGTGGGAAGGAAAACCAACAACAATCTTACTCAGCTACGAACCTTGTGAGAACAACAGTAAGCAGTACGGCAAGGTATGCTCATGGGTACAAGAGTGGGAAAGATGTTATGGAGGTGGATGATTAGCTGTGGTTGAAAACTTAACACAACTTAGAATCACCCTTGAAAAGGGTTTCGTTGAGGAATTGCCTACATTTGGTTAGAATACGGGTATGTCTTTGGGGGATTGCCTTAAATTCATTGGTGTGGGAAAACTCAGCCCAAGTGTGACACTGTTCCCTAGGCAGGGCATCCTGAGTTGTGGGTACATGGAGCTGGCAGCAAGCAGTAGACACACTGCATTAGTTGTTGACTAGTCTCGTTTGTGGATGTGATATGACGGTTTCAAATGCCTGCCACCTTGATTTCTCTACCATCACAACCTGTAGCCTGGAATTGTAAGGGAATGAAGTTTTTTCTCCCATAAGTTGCTTTTTGGTTAGGTTATTTTATCATATAACCAAACAAAGCTAGAACAGAAGTTCCCACCAGAGAAGTGGGAGCATTATTGTGATAAACTTAGTCATGAGGTTTTTATGCCTGCCAACGACTTTGTGGAAGAGTTTGGTACACTGGACTATTAAATCCCATGAGTGCTGTGGGAAGACCTTAGTGGACATTCTTGTGAGAGCCCGGAAGGCAGAAACACTGAGAGCAATGTGGACAGAGGAGGTTTCAGAATGAAACAAAGACTCTGCAGTACATTGAGAGTTCCTCGTATGAAATTTTGGCTAAGAGGCTGTGTGTGCTTGCCAGGCTAACACTGAAGAGAAGTGGGGGTGGAGGTGACTGTCAAGGCTCAGGCCACTGAAGTGACATCTCCTGCAATTCACAATGACAATAGGTGTACTGGATAGCTTTGTGTCAACTTGACACAGCTGGAGTTATCACAGAGAAAGGAGCTTCAGGTGAGGAAATGCCTCCATGAGATCCAGCTGTAAGGCATTTTCTCAATTAGTGATCAATGGGGNGAGGCCCCTTGTGGGTGGTACCATCTCTGGGCTGGTAGTCTTGGGTTCTATAAGAGAGTGGACTGAGCAAGCCAGGGGAGGCAAGCCAGTAAAGAACATCCCTCCATGGCTTCTGCATCAGCTCCTGCTTTCCGACCTGCTTGAGTTCCAGTCCTGCATCCTTTGGTGATCAACAGCAGTATGGAAATGTAAGCTGAGTAAACCCTTTCCTCCCCAACTTGCTTCTTGGTCACGATGTTTGTGCAGGAATAGAAACCCCGACTAAGACAATAGGGAAGTGTTTCTTCAGAGTCAGCACATGTAGGAATGACATGGTTACTGTCCAAGAGCATGGAGTTTCACCTGGAGCTTGCAACAGAACCTGGTAATAAAGGGGATGACTGCCGGGTGTGGTGGCACATGCCTTTAATCTCAGCACCTGGGAGGCAGAGGCAGGCGGATTTCTGAGTTCAAGGCCAGTCTGGTCTACAGAGTGAGTTCCAGGGCAGCCAGGACTACATTGAGAAACCCTGTCTCGAAAAATAAATAAATAAATAAATAAATAAATAAATAAATAAATAAATAAATAAAGGGGATGACTACGTGGTACTCTTTTTGGAGGCATGAAAGATGCAAAGTTGAGGGGCTTTAGACAGCAACTGAGGCCTAGCAACATGTGTAGGGTCAGAGTCCTTGTGGTGTTCCCCAAGGGGCCACTGTGTAGATCTGGGAAGGTTAAGGCCTCAGCTGCAAGGGAAGCCCTAGGATACCAGAGACAACAGGATTATCAGATATTCACCGAGGAGCCATACTAGTGTGGTGTGGTCAAAGCAGAAAATGCATAGCCATGATTTGAAATTCATGTTAAGTACCAACTAAACAAATAGTGAAGGAGAGCAGATAAAAATCCTGTGCTAAGGAACTTCAAGTATTTTAAATGTCATTCCCTACCCCAGTGTTTTAACTGAATTCCAAAGGTCATGGACAGGGAGAAGGGATGACTGCCAAGTGGAGACACCCACAGACACGTGTGCTCAAGTCGAAGCCTTGTGGACAGCCTTTGATCTGATGAGAGTGGCTTTTTTCTGTAACTTTCCTTCCCACCCCATAAGTCTTTCCTCAAATAGCAGAGGAGTGAAAACCGAGAGAAATTATATAGAATACCTCACCATGCTTTGTGAGATGGCTAAGCTCATCAAACACAAGTGTTCTGGGGCCAGTGTTAAGCCTAAAGAGATCTGTAGGGCAACTGTTATGCTTTGTTCTCATTCTTAGGACAGGAGAACCTACACAAAATGAAAGATATTTGCATAAAATACAGACTACTTAGTAAAAGGTCATCAGTATTTGACTTTAATGATTAATGTACAGTACATATTCCCAGTGGAAACATGAAGAGTAAATGGAACTTTCTTTAGTAAGTTTTTTATGATTCTAGATATACTATGAAGCATTTAATTTATTCCAGTATTATTTTCTATGAAATACATAATTATTTCTACTGGTGCTACAAATAAATTAAAACCTTAATTAAGCAATGTAAACAGGTTTACATTGTCAAAGGTCAAAATAGGTCAAGATGTTAGTTGAATTGTATTTCTTTAGGTAGGTTTTAGAATAACATTTCTTACCTGCTTTTTTTTTTTTTTAGGTTGATGACAATTAATTTCTTTCTTTCCTTGATTTTTTAAAAAAATTACATTTATGTGGTGCATAAAACAAGAAAATGTAGACATGAATGAGGTAATTGTGATTTTCAGTAATGTATATATCACTTAATACTGAAGTCAATCTGCATGTGGCATTAACAATTCTTCAAGGTGGACACTTTCAAGGACCTTTTCTGTAGCTGTTAGAAATTTACAGAAAATTATTGTGTCTTGCTGTGCTGTGACCCGCCAGCTTCTTGTTCCTTTCTGTGACTCGGCATATCACCACTGGAATTCTTGAATCCCCAGACAATGTGCCCCTTCCCCCAAAAGATAACTACAGAGGAAGACACTTCACATGGACTCCTGCCCTCCATATATGCACACATGAGTGTATATATCCACATAGCCACACCTGCAAGTGCACATTCCTACACACAACACACGTATACACACATACACATACACAGAAAAAAAGTCAAACAAACAAACAGAGATCCATTTATTTCTAGAATACAGCTTTGGATTATTTAATCAACTCTTCCTTGGAGATAAGTCAAAAAAAAAAAACCAAACAAACCTTGGAGGATTTTAAAAAGTAAATTCCAATATTCACATGTGGCTAAGAATCTCCAATCCCAGTCAGTTCTATTTCTTCCTCTGCCTCTTCTTCTCCTACATTCATTCTGAGGAAGTGTCTCTCTACCTACATAGCCCAGGCTGGCCTTGAAATCACAGTCTCCCTCCTCTAGCCTCATGAGTGCTGGGCTAACATGTATGTACCACTCGCCAGTGAGAGCCTCTGCTCCAGTAGCCTTCTAAGGGTATTAACAGTAAGACCAAGCTCCTCGTGAGTGAATTTCAGCATCTTTCTCCAACTGGGTAGCTGAGACACCGTGTACTTAACTCCCTAAGTTCTCAGTTGATATTTCTGCTTACCACATACGGAAAACTCTTCCACCAAAGACATCACGATAAATTACCTTTACAGTTAACATACTATAAAATATTCAGTCCTATGACTGATTTTTATCTAAAAAAAATATTCAGTCCTCATACTAAAATTACAATCTGTGCTTAAAGGATAAAGTTAGGTCCTGTTGAATCAGAGCCTTCATATAGTCACGTCTTTACAAGCATGTACACACAGGAGCGCAAGACTTCTGCAACTAACACCTCATTAACCCTCAGGCATCTCGGGAGACTTTCATTTCCTGCATTCAGACACAATAGAGACTCTGGGCTCCAGCCCTGATGGATGTTTCAGCTTTGATGGAGGCTTTAACCTGAATGGTGCTTTAGAGAATGAGACTCAAAGCCATAATTTTCTTTACACACAGGATCTCTTACAGGAGAGAGAAGCCATTTTTCTTTGATATAACTTATTGTTTCCAGACATAAGCCAGACTTAATTAAAGGGTGCAATTAAAAGCAGTTATAGTTTATATTTAAAAACTAGCCTGTCTGTCTTTTGGCTTAGTATAGAGCAAAGGAGATAATAATGTTCGCTGGGTTTTCAGAGTGGGAAGGAAAGAAAGGAACTTTTAGAGCCCTGATTTTTACTGCCTTAGCCTTTCTTCAAGGGGACAGAATCATGATTTCTGAATTAGATGCCTTTACCATGCATGCTGGAGGACACCTTAAACAAATTCTTTCTTCTTTTTCTTTTCAGAAGGAGAAGTGTTGGTTTTTTTCACATCAAACAGAATAACTACAGATCACAATATTTATTTCTAATATTGGTTACATTAACAGGCTTCCTTCCAGATGAGACTATTGTGATCATTGTAAGCAAATTTTGTTGCAAAATTCCTTTAATTCCCAAAACATGTAAGTTGTCTATTAGTTCTTTTGTGTTGCTATAGCAACATGCCAGAGCCTGTGTATTTTATAAAACAGGAAAAGAGAGAGAGAGAGAGGAGAGAGAGAGAGAGAGAGAGAGAGAGAGAGAGAGAGAGAGAGAGAGAGAGAGGCATTTTAGAGACTCAGGATGACTGCATTAGCAATGGCAGAGAAAGAGGGGCAGGGAAAGAGGGGGAGAAGTGGATAGTATGTAATGGGTAAGTGCTCATGTAAAGTCAGGTTTGTTTATAAGTGCTCTCAAGACCTCCATCCCGTGAGAACATTACTCCCTTCTCAGGGTGGAGTCCCATTGCCTAACCTTTTCCACTAGGACTACTTTGTAAGGTTCCATTATCCAACACTGCTGCATGAGTGAGTGAGCTGCCAGTACAGGAGTCGTTGGGGATGCTAATGTGCCATATCTAAACTTTAGCAGACAACATCTGCTATTGCAGCTGCCTGGGAAGAGATTCCACTGGACAAAAATACAGCGCTCATCTCAAAACATCCTGAGACAACTTTAGTTTGTAGCCAAATCAAAGCCACAAGGAGATATTAAGGATGACTGCTATCAACAAAGCAAAAGGTAAATGCTGTCAAAGGAACTCAGGTGCAGTGACTGGCATTGTGAAATGTGCACTTTCGATGGCACACACTACGGTGGTTTCTCAGAAAATTGAAAGTTGAATTAGTCTATGACCCAGTTATTCTCCACTTTGGATGATATCCAAAAATTGAAGATGCACATGCCTCCCCCTGTGTCCACCGCAGCACCAAACAAGCTAAAAATCCATTACAGATCTTACAACATGCAATCAAATTAATTTTTTGTGCCTCTAAATTTGTGGTGTAATTTGTACAGAAAGCTTGCCTGATGATGATGAATAGGTTCATGTTAGTTCTTATAGAATGCATAAAAAATAAATCGCTTAGGATAAAAATCATAAAACGGAAAACATTAAGGGTGTTTCTGAATGACACTTCTCATAATACAGATGAGGAATGAGTTCCACCTTGCTGGCAATATCAAAACTGAATTCACAGTCCCAGGCCCCAGAAGTCAACTCCTCTCCTGCTTCTTCAGATGTTTCATGTTTGTCTGTTATGTGAAGAGGGCAGATGCTGTTGTCCTGTTATCTAAACTAAGACACACAAGTCACAAATGTGTTGCTCATCTTGACTTAACTGACTAAATGCTGCTTGCTCGCTTCTTTGTTCCCTTGTTACTCTAGATTCCAGGTCAGAGTCCAGGATGGGACCTGACTCCTAAAGCTGACTCAAGGACCCTGAAACCAGGTGACCCGGATAAGGCCCAGTCACCAATGCTAACTTCCTTGCTTAACCACTTGTGTCAAACTATGACTGGTCAAGGCAACAGCCCACTCCAAATGCCCTTGCTTTGTATTCTCATCCTATGAAAATGTACAGTCTCCCTTTAGGGACATGGTTCAGATCCCCCTTAGTCAGAAAATAAAGCTTTAATTTTTAAGCTTCTGGTGAGTTTTCTCCGCCTTTACCCTGAACCCAACAATTCACCTGAAGGGAAGAACCGTCAATTCTGACATCTAGAAAATAGGACTTGAACTTATTTTTATCATTTCAATATTCCTGAGAAGGAAGTCAAAATATTTCATCTAGAGGGAAAAGTTTCATATTTTCATTGGCTAATTTCAAAATATTTGTCTAATTCCAAAAATACATATTTTCTAGGTGAAAGTTTTTGTTTCTTTTTTTCATAGGCAGGCATTGCATTTAGACTTTAAAAATCTTTACTCTTAAGAAAAAATATCCTCCTTTTATTAAAAAAGTATTGTTCTTCAACAATTTATTTGTTCGTCCTTCCCATAAGAAGAAAAACCAGTACAGCATGAGTCAACCCCACAGCTGCTAGAATGAAGATGGATGGTACTTGGGTGGACCAGAAGTCCAGATGAGGTACCCAAAGACAGTAGCTCTCCTTGGGTGGTTATGTCTATGGATGATAGAGAAAACTCTATGTTTCACTATCCTTGAAGCTGCAGTAAGGTTGCTTCCCTTATATCATGGTTTAAGATGTTAGGAGGCATACTTGTTGTCCCACATTTGCACTAATGAAGGGTCTGCATATCCAAAAGATCGTGGCATTGCTACAATATAATTTGCATTTTGGCTTTCACCTTATAATCTTTGTGGGCTTTTTGAGGGGAGAAAGGGAAGAAATACTTCAACATGGAAATCTGGGCCACTATGATTGGGAAGGAATGGAGTGGCAGAGGCCATGCAGCATCTGCAGGGAGCAGTATATGAGTGCTTCACTGATGGGACTCTACCGTGGCAAGACCCATGGAGTCCCCTGGGCTCTACTGTGGCAAGATCCATGGAACCCTCTTCCCACCTGTCAAGGACATGTGAATTTTGGTGGCCTCTATGCTTATTTGCCAGATCTCCTGTGCTGTGAGCTCTCTTTGCCTTTGCTATGCTGTCTACACTCAGAGCAAAATTTAGTTTCACTTTGTCGGTCACAGGCAAGGAAGGCTAGGATCACACAGGCTAAAAGCCCTGTGGATGACTCTATGTTTACCTCAATACTCTTTACAAGGGTGAAACCCTTCTCTCTTCGTTCTGACTCTATTGATCATCCAGATGTGACCATTACTCCAGGGTATTTTGGGACATGTACTCACGTCCCTAGAGAAACAGCTACAGTCACACCGAATAAGCCTGTGGCAGTTGTGGAGAGCAGTGAGCCCTGCTTGAATAACTGTTCTGAGGAAGATATGTTTGATCAACAGAGAAAAAATATGAGGGCGCTATGTCAACTGAGACTTAGAAAATAGGGAAGCTATGTCTGAGCAATAGAGATTTAAAAATGGTTCTTGGAGAGATGGTATCAGATGCATACCAGCAACGGTTGCTTGGTGCAGTGAACATGTCCCTGTCTGCAATTAAGAGAGTATTATGACAGGGGTGCTGTCTGATTGTACCCACGAATGTTTAATCTGTCTCTCACCTTGTATAAATGTGTAACTGCATTTGCTACCAGGACATACCAGGCCAGACATTTATTTTGGGCTTGCTGAAATTGTGCTTTGTAGTGTAAAATAAGGTAAGGGGGTGATTGACCCAGGGGGAGTGGGGATGGGGGAAGGGCTTTTTGTGATGATGGAGCTTCTATAATGCTGATGTTATGATTTCCTTTAATAAAATAACCCATGCTGTCACTGCTTAGGTGAGCAGGATTGTGATTGTATAAATAAAGACCACTTGAGCTATTTGGGCCACTTGCTTGAAAGTGCCTTCAACTTTTGCCAATGCCCCTTCCTGATCTCAGAATCTGAATCTTATAGTGGGAGGGAACTGGTCTCTGGCAAAATGATTTATCTTATCCCCCAAATATCCTCTGTACATCATACATATACTTGAAAAATCTACAACACAGACCCCATTATGCTGCTGCCCACCTCCTGCAGGACAATTTACTCCAGTCTCACTAAAGCTCTGTTTAAACGGTCTCATCCCTGACTTCTTCAAGAAGAAAATAACTGAAGAGCAATCTTCTACCAGTTACTGGGGGATTGAAGGATCAATCTTAGAATATTAATGCATTGCCTGTGTTAGAACAGATCTCAGAAACCACAGGCTATGGGCACAGTACTCTCCATGGTCCTTATATTCAGATTTTTATTTCAGGAGATATAATTTGCAATTCAGAGGAAAATGTATATGTGGTGAAACAGTACAATTCTAACTTTTATTTTTCTAGATTCCTAGAACAAATTATCATATAAAGAAAAGTCAGAACCTTAGCATTCATGAAAAATGTGTTTTGTTCCTTTCATAGCATCTAGGATATATTGAAGTTCTGATCTATTCTGTACAAATTATACTAAGCTATCGTTTGCATTAAGATAAACTTAGGAAACTTTACAAACTTGGGAGGGATAGTAGCTTGAGAGTTCATGCTGGCCTGAGAGGTCACACCTGCCTGCCTATGGCCCTCACCCTGACCTTGGTGTCTGCTCTTGCTGAAGATGTGTGCAGGAATGGCAAGCACCCCTTTTAAGTAATTTTTATTCTCTGTCACAGAATTTGCTTTGATTTTTGACATAATTGTCAGTGGTTGTATCTCCTATTTGGTTACAATGAACTGCTTTTTCTGCAGGTAAATCTCTACTGTTTTCTTTCCATTTTATTTGATGTATAAAAATGCCTACCAAATACTGGTTGGAGTTATCCAGTTAGAGTGAACTTCCCAAGTTTTGTTAACAAAATATAATGCCTCAAATTCAGATATTTGTTAGAAATTAGTCTATTTATGCTAGAAATCAGATACAATTACATAATATTTAGAGTCTCTTCATTAAGAAGTTTAAAATGAAAGAACCCTCTAAACCTCAATAAGGCTGTCGTATTAGACAAGTGCATCTTTTTCGTGATTTCCAAGTTAAGTTGAATTAGACAGTTTGGGTTCTTCCTCTAGCAATATTAAAAATCATCACAAATCAGAAGAGAAATGTAAAAGTATACATATACCACTCATAAAGATTGTTCTTCTACAAACAACAGATTAAGAGTAATTTCTTCATTGTCTACTTAGCAACCTCAATTCTAAGAAGCAGGTAAATGCCATTTGCTGATGCTCCTTGCAGAGGATTTGAGCTAGCATCTTTCTTCTTTCTCTCACTTTTTTTTCTATTTTCAAAACTTCCAAGTGAATAGCACAAAGAATATATACATCCTGAGCAAATTAAAAAAGAAGGGTTTGCCGGTGCCCACAGCGTGTAGGCTCAGTGTGAACACCTCAAGAATAGCGGTTTGTCAGTAATTGAAGGTAGCCCACAGTGTCGATTGGGTTATTTATAGAGTCTAAAGCCCATTTATATTCAATGAAAAGTACAGGTGTAGAGAGAAATAGTTCCTAAGGAGCTTTTAAGGGCCAAGAAGAAGAAAATTATAAGCTTGTGACTCACCCATCTGGGTGTAATTGGTGAAGAAAAGATGAGCTAGCTGAGAAAATAAACAGAGGCATCAGGTCCTGTTGAGAGATGGCCCTGCAGACACCACCCTGCAGACAGACTGAGGAGGAGGGAAGAGGACTGAGTTTACACCAGAGTCAAGTCCATTAAACTGGCCATGTCTGGAGAGAGGGCATGTCACAGTCAGTCACAGCAGTGTCCCCTGTACTCTTCTCTCATCCACGCTGTTCTTTTAAAGGACGTGAATTCCACCATGGAGAACATCTTCTGTTTCCTTGACTTGGGAGTTTCAAATGCAAGAAAAGTGGAGCTGAGGGAATTCACCCTCATAAACACCTGCACCTGGCTTAGCACAAAGCACTGCCACTCACTCACCCCAGAGTCAATTCCCACGAAAACATCAAGAGCTAACCAATGGGAATAAAAGCAAACCAACTGGACAGGGTAGAAACACATATATCACAGTGCATCACACAAATAATTCAAATTGGATTAGAAATGACGGGAGCTGAAACCTCAGAAACAATGGATGTTAGAAAATCCATTTCTCTCGCGAGCTGGCAGAAACATGCTAAGATCCACTGGGGCTGACATGCAGAATTAAAAACCCAATACTTACCTGGCTTTCCAAAGTGAGAGACTCCTCAGAGAATTTGCAAATTGTCATCTAAATTCATGATATCATTCTTGAGAGATTTCCACCTATTTTCAAGCTGAAGGGATTAGTGTTTCCCCCTTTGTGAACAGCATAAAAACTAGATTAATACTACTTTCTTCTGGCATTTCATAAAGATCAATAAGCAATATTTGTGACATTTTGTTTAATGACAGACTCATCATCTAAATTGATTTTGGGAGAATATTTCTTCACACTTTGAAAATGTTTTTGGAGCTGGTATACAGTAGTAATGGAACTTGGAGTTCAAGTCTCCTGTTGGCTCCCAAGATGAGGAAAAAAGGCTTTTCTTGATAATTACAGGAAGGAGCATAAATGTAACTTTTATGTTTAAATGTGACTGATAAAGATCAGTTCAGAATACAATCAGACATGGAAAACTGAACAAAATAAAAAGGGGTTGAGGGAATATGATCTGAAAGAATCATGTTAAAAAGTCAAGAAATGCCTACTTCCCAATAGCCTGTGTGGTAGTTTGAAGAAGAATGGCCCCATGGTCATATATTTAAACACTTAAGGAGTAGCACTACTTGAAAGGATTAGGAGGTGTGGCCTTGTTGTAGGAAGTGAGGATAGACTTTGAGGTTTCAAGAACTCAAGCCAAGCCCAGTGGCTCTTTCTTCCTGCTGTGTAGATCCAGATGTTGAACTTTGAGTTACTTCTCCAGCACTATGCCTGCCTACATGCAACCATGATGAGAACAGACAAAACCTTTAAAACTTCAAGGCAGCCCCAGGGAAATACTTTCCTTTCTAAGAGTTGCCACGGTTATGGTGTCTGTTCACAACAATGGAACCCTGAGGAAACCAAGAATAATGAAACATCGTATCAGGATACAGTAACTGTTTCACCTTACCATTCGAATAATGAAACATTGTATCAGGATACAGTAACTGTTTCAAGGATGTTCTAAAACAAAATACACAAATAAACAAAAGTGAGATAAGAATGTTCTAAAACAAAATAAATATAAACAAAAACCTAAATAATTTTTTTTTAAAAAGTAAAAAATTAAACAGATCTGCAGGAGGTCACCTTGTAGCTAGCATATTTTGAAAATACATTATTAGGAAATAAAATAGAACCCAAACTTAAAACAATAGTGTTATTTAATTTGGAAAATTACTGAAGAGTAAAAATACCTAGGGAAGAATTAATGGTGAGTTTATTTCATTCATGAATTTACAAAACCCTGGGGAGTGTGGGATGGCTCAGGGGATAAGGACACCTGCCACTGAGCATGACCATCTAAGTTTGAGCCCTGGAACCCGTGGTGGAACAAGAGAGCCAGACTCCTAAATTGTCCAATTTCTTTTATGTGTTTAGCTACTTAAAATTGAAAAGGAGAGATATGAAAATTTAAGCGGAAACACATTGAAAATAAGATGTTTTAATTACTATCATATTTTAATAATGTATTTATGCCTTATTAAAATCACGCTTTAATTACTGGTGTCTCCGTGTAAGCAAGCAGTAAGGGGCATTTCGAAATAGCACTGCTATTTCCACTTCTAAATATTCATTTCCTCCCTGACTCTGCCTGACTTCCTGCTGATTTACACAGCTGCCAACCAAAGGATTTTCAATGCCATATGAACATTGGAATATGTTAAGCCAGTCAATCTGTTCCTTAATTTAATTAGATACAAATTCTAACTACAATGGAATGATGAATATAATTTTCCCCTTCTGGAATCTAAAGGGAGCCTTGTCTCAAGGCTATGCAAATAGAAGTTTCTAGCATTCTAATGCATACTAGTTATGTACTTTGGGGACAACTTGGCTTATATGTGAAAATATGTGTGTTTGGTTAGCTGCATGCATATGATTTACACTTTTGTTGGGGTGTTGGGACCTGCCACAGAACTCCTGATGTTAGCAACTGTCCAGCATCTGTGTTCTAGATATTCTAATTCATATCGCATGTTTCATAAGATTTATTTTGCCATCTCGCTTCAACATTTAAATAATTATATCATACCTAGAATTTCAGTTCTTATCATTCTATTCTTAGACCATTAATTTCTGGCTTTCCACATCACAAGCTTCATCTTCTCAAGTTCATGCTTAATACACTCGATCTCCTATAACATTCTTCCATTCTTTTACTAATTTATATATTCTTTTATGCCCTCCACCTTAGACAGTTAAGGATTCACACATCAAACTGCCTTCTCCTTCAAATTTCAATCACCGAACTCCTACCTTGCTTTCACACAGTTCCTAGTAATTCTGTTTGTCTGATTCTGTGTCTGCGCAGGGCTGGAGAAAAGACGGTTTTCCAGAGCATGCTGTCTTTACATTGTACTTTCCACCTTAGCACTCAGCTTCGCCCATCACAACCTCTTTCCCCCTTGGAATCGTGAATGTCTCTTCACTCTCCTCTACTTTCAAGTCAGTGGTTCTCAGCCTTCCTAAAGTGGTAGTGACCTTTAATACAGTTCCTCATGTTGTGGTGACCTCAACCATAAAATTTTCTTTGTTACTCCTTCATAACTATAATTTTGCTACTGCTATGAAATGCAATGTAAATATCTATGTTTTCTGATGGCCTTGGGCAACCTCTGTGAAAGGGCCAATGGACCCCCAAAAGAGTCACGACCCACAGGTTGAGAACAACTACTCTGTGTCAGTAAGATGCAGAAACACTTTGAGGTACTGAGTAGATGCTTGTGGTGGCCTTTATGCTCACTTTGACTGGATTTAGAATTACTGAGACTGGATGAGGCATGTCTGTGTGCGTGCGTGTGTCTGCGCGCGTGTGTGTGTGTGTGTGTGTGTGTGTGTGTGTGTGTGTGTGTAGGTAGGGTGTGGGGTGTTTCTACTGAGACTAGATGAGGCAGATCTATGACTGTGTTCATTGTGGGGTGGATATGTGAGGGTGAGGGGAGGATGTGGGGAGGATTAGCAGAGGGGCAAGACTCATTTGGAATATGTGCATGATCTCACAGTGAGGGTTAGGTGGAGTGCAAGGGAAAGAGGAAAGGCCAGTGGAGTGCTGCCTTCCCTTTCCTTGGCTCCTGGTCTATTGCAAGCTAAAGGTCTCCGCTCTGCCACATCTTTCCCACCAGGATGAACCAAGCCTCCCATATCCAGGAGCAAGAATGATCCCCCCCCCAGTTTTAATGACATTCATCAGTACTGGTGAACGGATGTGAGCTCCATGTCTGAAGTTCAGTGTTCCCTGTTGAACTTTTAAGTTTGTGTGTATAACTTAATTCCTTCTATTAACACTTTGATAGTTTTGTAAAGACATTTCAAACTCCCATTGTACAAAATAGCTCCTAGCTAATAAGATACTTTAGCATAACTATAATACAGTACAACATTTGCATATATTTTTGAAAATGTCAGTATGAAATATATCCTCGACTTTGCTTATTTATATATACCTTTTTGCATGCCATCTGTGTGCCTGGGTGCATGCATGTATATCACATACATACAGGTGACTGAAGAAGTCAGAAGATGGCCTTGTGTCACTTAGCCACCATGTGGGTGCTGGGAACCAACCCAGGGTCTTCTATAAGAGGAGCTTGTAACTCTTAAATACTGAATCAGCTCTCCAAACGTCCCTATGCCCACCCTCCTTTTTGCTTGCATGTTCTTAATGGTCAATCATCAGTGAGTATTAGTTGGAGCCAGTGGCATTGACCTGTCTTACAATCACCTTGGCCTTTGGCATCATATGTCTGGGAGAACCTCAGCTCTCTACGGCATCTCAGCTACCACAGTGGCAGAGTGCAGCCCTGGACACTCAGATATATCCCAGTTCAGATGAAGCAGCACATCACATGTTCCATTGTCTGGTTTCTTCCACAGCTTGGAAAGATTTGGAAGGGCTGGTGAACTTTCTCTTCAGGGAAACATTTGACAGACAAAAATGGTAGTCATGGGAGAATCAAGTGAATGCTTTGTCCTTTCTCCTTTCTATGATTGGCTCAGAGGCAGGTCCCACAGTGCCTAGCTCTTAGCTAAATGTTGATAGCAGATGCTTTCTGCAGTGGGCTGCTGTGCCTTCCTGAAGCTCCTTAGGACTCTGTGGGTAGCACTGGTGAGGTTCTCAGTCCCACTTCACCTTCTGTTTTTCCTTAGAGCATCACCTCCTTAAGAAGTTGAGTTTCTTAGAAGACTGATCGGTTTCAGGGAACAGTTCCTGATACATCGTAAGTTGTGTTTACTGCTTAGTTAGTAAACACATTGCATAGTTACAATTTGAATCAGGGCAGAGGATAGGGATTAAATATCTCCCTTCATGAATAGAGAGATCAAGTCTCAGAGACAATATGATTTTTACTCAAAGTAAACAAACAAACAAACAATCAAACAAACATATGAAATAATGTCTGCCAACATGGCTTCTGGCTCTTGTTTTTAGAGAGAAAACAAAACAAACAAGCACAAAGAATTAATTCCACTATAGAATAATGTTTCACATATGTAAATCCTTTAACTAACATTGATACTCTAGAAAGAAGTATTGGAGAGATGCTTCAGCAGTCAAGATTACTTGATATGCTTCCAGAGGATCCCTGCTTAGTTCTCAGCATCAAGATTAGGTGGGTTGGCTCACAATGGTCTCTCATGCCAGTTCCTGGGGAATCTGATGTCTCTGGCCTTCTGCTTGCACTCATGTTCACTTACCACATGCAGACACGCACATACGCATAATTTAAAATGATCAAATAAATCTTTAAAAGAGGGAGAACGTTTCTTCAGTACAAACAAGGGGAAAGGGGACAAAATGAGACTGAGACAAAGATAAGAACAGAGAAGTAGATTTCTGGTCAGGCACTATGCAAAGCAGGGAACCACAGAAGCACATTTAGTCAGAAGATAAAAGAAAATGGACTTATTAGCTGCCACATTTGACCCAACCAAAAACACTCTTCAAAAAACAGAAGCCTGCCAAAGATAAAATGGACTGAATGGGTTTCATCAGATAGAAACATAAGAATTGAAAACAAGGTAAAGGCTCAGGAGGGACTTTTCCTTGTCAGGGCTGTCCATGGTGGTTTCAGAGCTCCCAGAAGGCCTTGCTCCTGAGATGCCTTCTAGCTGGAAGACCTCAAGGCACATAATTCCAACATCCCATCAAGTGAACATGAATGCCTGAAAGAACGAGGGAGCTCTGACAGCCTTTAAAAATGTTGACAGATATTTCCAAAAATTGTCCTTTTGAGTGATTCAGGTAAGAAAAATTTTAGAAGCCAACTATAAACAGAGAATTATATCCCACAGAGAGTACTTTGAGCCAGAACATTTGAATGACTCTTCACACTCTATGCATAGAATACCTACCCAATGCAAAAGTATTTTGAGCAGAAAAAAAATATTGATACAGTGTAGGGGAACAAAATACATATGTGCTCACTGTTACCAAGAAAAACAAATCCACAATGTGATGGTCCCTTACACCCAATAGAAGGTTTTTCTGGTGAAGATGTCATCCCAGGCTCATAAGAGTATGAGTCTTATAAACATGCAGTTGTTGGACACCATAAAGATGTTAACAAAAGTTCAGTGCTATTCTATGACCAAATGGGTTAAAAACAAGAATGGAGAAAATGGTTCAATATCATGAAATATATTTTTATAGTTGACAGAACAGTATAAAGAGAAATGCTCTATTTGCTGGAAAGTCCATAAAGCACAGTGCTAAATTTCAGTTGTAAGTGCTCATATATAAACGGGTAGATCAAATGTAACACCGCTCTGTAAATATAATCCCAACACATACACAAAGACACATAGCACAGAGCATGAGGATGGGAACTAGTCAGTACAAGGCCTGATGCATAAAATGGATGGCAGAAACATTCTTGCTCAAATGATAATAGGAGAAAGATACTGTTCTTGGCATTCTGGTCTCAAGATTTCTCTAGTATTACTACACCAAAGAATTAGATAAGAGGTGATGAAGAAATTCATATACATAGATGATAGATAGATAGATAGATAGATAGATAGATAGATAGATAGATAACACACAGTGGAAATTGGTATAAATAGAATTGAGCAAAGGAAACAGACCATAGTTCAGAGCTCTACTGATTACCACTCTTCCTGTTGTAAAATGACCAAGAGTTATTCTGTTTGTTTATCTCTAATAGGATTTTCAAAGAACATCTTAAGAGAAGTAAGATACCACAACACTTGCATTATCTTCCAAACTATGCACATATCACAGGAAAGACAAGTTCTTGGGTTTGACTGCACTGTGTCCTGTCACCTGTGAGGCTGGCATCACAGTCAGCATGGGCTTGTTAGAGAGGCATTGGCCAGTGTGACCACACTTAAGTCCCCACTTAGTAAGATGACTTGGCTTCTAATACGAAGCATTGTTCCAGGTAAACCATAAAACAGCCTTCCAATCTAACAAAAACCAAGAGAAAAGAGAGCCTTCAGAACAGTGCTTTAAAGAAGAGAGGAGGAAACACCCCTATGAGTATTTCAAATGATGACTCCACCCTGCTGCCTGTGGACAGCCACTCCATCTTTCATACTGATGTGCTGAAAAGGAATAGGTCATTTAAAATAATTGCTTTATTATTAGAGGAGCCTTTTCAAAGAACTGATATTGTTTCCCATGAGCTGAAATGGCATAAAACAAAACCCACAAAACAAATCCATAAAACAAAGTCCTACTAAGTCTCCATAGTCTTGATTCTGTTATGTGACACAAAGGAAATGGTGATTTTTTTTTTTTAGCCACATCAGTGAATTTAGTTGTTAATAAACAAAAGGAGTCAGGGCTGGAGAGATGGCATGGTGGTTAAGAGCACTTTCCATCTTTGTAGAGACCTGGGTTCCTGTTTTAGTGCCAACATCATGTGAAACAAAAGCATCTGTAACTTCAGGTCAAGAGAACTGGATGCCCTTTTCTGGCCTCCGAAGATAACTGTGTGACCTTGATGAGCATATGCTCAGGTGTACACACACACACACACACACACACACACACACTCACACTCACACACCATACAGTCTGGAAAGCACAACCTAGTTTGATAAAGTTTAACAGGCACCAGGAAGCTCAAATGGTGTTAATATAGGTAAACTGAATCAGATCAATTGCCTGCAAATCAATCCTGATTCCTTGAACACTGTGACTCGAATCCCAACAGGACAGAAGTGGCACCCACTGCTCTCCACTGGAGGAAACAGCAGGTTAAGCACTCTTCAGATAAAACTTAAGAACAACTGTGGCCCACTTCCTGGAACAACAAATATCCAAATGTTGCATCTGTTTTTGTTTGAAGTGAATATAAACCATTTGCAGAGAATCATGGGGAAATGCACAGCATAGAAATAGCTAAAATAACGCAGAGGAGGAGAGTCAAGCCCACCCCTTCTAATATTGGAATTTTCTGTTCAACTGCAGCTTTCAGAACAGTGACTGGCACTAGGATATCCTGCAGGTGAATGGAGGACAAAGACCCACAGAGTCTCCCTGTGTAGTCATGTGACTTGTGGATAAACCAATAGGTGAAAGAATAGTGTTTTACTAAGCAGTTCAGAAACAGACCGAAGAAGGAAGCTGGTCTTCTATGCCATGAACACAAAAGAACTCAAAATGCATTAGATCCATAAATGTGGAATGTAAAATTATGAAGAACAAAAATAAAAGAGTAGTAAATGTGGGTTGTCAGCTAGATATTGAACCAGAAGAGTACACTACAAAGGAAGGAACAGATAAATTGGGTTTCAGAATATTGAAGAATTTTAATGCATCAAAAATTTTATTGAGGGGACTGGAAAGATGGCTCAGTGGTTAAAAGCACTAACTGCTCTTCTAGAGGTTGAATCCAATTCCCAGCAACCACATGGTGGCTCCCAACCATCTGTAATGGGATATAGTGCCCTCTTCTGGTGTGTCTGAAGACATTGGCAGTGTACTCACATACATATAATAAATAAATCTTTAAAAAAATTCTATTGAGAAAGTAAAAAACAATGGACAGGTTGATAGATGTTAAAGTCAGGAAATCAGGTATCAAACTTTTACCTAAACTTGAATCTAGAAAGTAGGAAGAACCCTTATATCTCTGGGATGAAGCAAGTCTATTACAAGTTGACAGAGACTCAGAACAGACCTTTCCTCAAAGAAACAGCAAACAAGCTGATGAAAGAGTGCCCAACATTACCAGGCACCAGAGAATGTACTCAAGATAGCTGTAAAATGTAGCTCCTTATATATAGGCTCGTCTATGCAAAATTTTGACAATAACAAGTGTTGACAGATCTTGAGTAAACTAGATCCCTGATAAATTGCTCCTGTGGATCTGGAATGTGTTAGCCACATTGGAAGTTAATCTGGCACAATTAAAGAGTTCCATAGAGCTATCTAACGACCCAATGGTCGTTCTCCTACATAATACACATGAGATAATGTATCAGCTAAGATCTGTAGGGAAAGGCAGCAACAGCTGAAGATCTGAAGGTTTGAGGGCAAGTGTGAAGGGCAGCTTTGAGTTGAGCTTCTTGTTGTTTGTTTGTTTGTTTGAAGGAAGTAATAAAAGTGTTCTAAAATTAACTGTAGTGGTGGCTGTAGAATTGTGTGAATATGCTAGAAACCAGCAAACTGTATACTTCAAATGTGTAAATTGGGTGGCGTATGGATGACATCTCAATAAAGCTGTTAAGAACACTTTGGGGGGGGGAATTGGCTGTAAATCCTTCATGATTCATCTATTTGAAATTCAAAGGGGAAAGGGATATTTTAAAAGATCAAGTATTATTTTCAAGACTGAAATTTCCAAGGCTTTTAAAAATGTTTGCTATAAAAGTCAAATAAACACATAGATGGTCAACACTTTTATCTCACAGAATACATTTTTTCAAACAGTTATGCGCTTTTATAGAGTGTGAGAGGGTTGATCCAATGTGCAGGAATACTTTAAAGTAGTTAAAATTTTTCTATCATATAAATGTATACTATGTAGCTTTAATAACTGAACAAGAAAATAATCTTTGAAAGTGTTTCTGCCATAATTTCTAATAAAATTGCCATTCTTTTATTTTATATTTATGGAGTTTAAATGATTAAATATAGTGATTTTTTTCTCTAAGTAACTATGTTATTTCTGATTCTTGAAGAACAAGGTAATAAGGAATGACACCATATAACAGCATTTTAATTGGTTATCAAGTAAGATGCATTAATAATAATATGTTACCAGAAATGTGTTAGTTACTGATGTTGAAATGTCAAAAGGAGAATTTTACTCTTAACTAAGAGGAATTCATATTTGAAAGATAAAGTTAGCATTGGAATGTTAAATTATAAACTTAAGAATATCATGAGTTGTGAGCTGCAGTTGCCAGGCTCAGGAATGGATTGCTGCAGTTCCTGTACCTGGTTCTAAGATGGTCATTGGGCTTGCCAATCTATAGCTCAGAATATGTGCTGTTAGTCAGAGGGCGGTGATGCCAGAAGTTCTCTGGGGGTGGCAGCTCCTTGCTGGATATCTTGGGTGACATGTTCAAGATGACATTTAAAGACGCATGGTCAAGCACCATATGCCGATGGAACAAAGAGGAGGGTCAAAAAGCAGTCTCACGAACGCAGGCAGCTGAAGGCAGGTGTAGAGCAGAGGCAGTAACAACAGAGCACACGAAGTCCTCTTCATCAGTGCTGGGGAGGACAACTGGACAGCCACTTGTAAAAAGAAGGCTGGGCAAGTAAAGATGCTTGCTGGTCAGCTGAGTTCTACCCTCAGAACCTATGTAAACATGGTGGGAGAGAACCAGCTATCCCAAGTTGTCCTCTGAACCCTACAGGTGCACTGTGGCATGGTCCCCAACAACGCTAGTAATCAATCAATCAATCAATCAAATTATAGTATATTATATATAATTATATTATTGCATATATATTATTTTATATTTATATTATATTTATTATAATTATATATACAATTATAAAGAATAATGCAAATTATTCTTTAGTATAACATTTGTGACCTTCTGCACAAGAACGGGTTGTATTGACAGAGAAACAGTGCTCAGGATAAGGTCTGAGGGAGGAAGGGTAATAAGTTTAAGGAAGGGTTCTGTTGACTGAGAGACAATGATCAGGACATGGAACCTCTTTCATGAGGATGAGTTCAATTGCCTGAGAGACGGTGCTCAGGATTCTGGAGGATTTAGTGAGGCTGGCTTTACAGAACAGCAAAGATCATCATGTATGAGCACATCCATTTCCAGTCTTCTGGATGGAAAATGGGCATCAATTTCTTCCATTAAAGAAAAAAAAAGCCTACATGTGTAACAATTTTGAGGTTTTTTTAGTGCTTATCTGTGAGCTCATGCACTCTGCAAAAACTTCTAGATTTACCTCCAATTGTTCATTTTAGCTTTAATTTTTCCACTACACCTTGTTTTTCATCGCCCTGGATTTTGTGATTTTAAGGGCTCCTACTGACAGACAAAACAGAGCAAGAAATTTGGCAAGCTCATACCACTAATCAGAACCTGAAGTAGTCACTGATGAATTCCCACTTGAGGTTCACAGCCCCACTGCTCTCTCTCTCTCCCACCGTCTTGCTTTTCTTAGTCCCATATTTGAGCACAACCTTAGGCACTTGTAAATCACACCAGCTGCCATGTTTAATGGCTCTAAGAAATCATGCGTTTAGAACATAACGCTTGCAGTTTGAAACAGAAGCCTGTGCAAACTGGCAGAAAGCCTGAGGGGCTTCAATTAGGAGTTATAAATCTTACTGGTTTCTTTTCCCTTTTTCCATCAAAAGGTGCAGTGCCCACTTAACAGTCCATGGCCATTAGTGCTTAAGTCATTCATCTGCATGGCTCCTCCCTCTGTCAGCTGCAGTGAATAGGGAGATTGCAAAGAGATTCTCATTTA
>NC_034593.1:46904844-46915508 GCF_900095145.1 Mus pahari
AAAGAAAGAAAGAAAGAAAGAAAGAAAGAAAGAAAGAAAGAAAGAAAGAAAGAAAGAAAGGAAGGAAGGAAGGAAGGAAGGAAGGAAGGAGAAAAAAGAAAAAAAGAAAAAGCTTATTTGCTAATCATGGTCACAAAATTACTCAAAATAAAAAATTAAATGCTGAGCACACTGAATAACTCATATTTTCTCCAAAACATTTAATACACATTAAGAATAGTTTTATTTAGAAAATATAACATCAAGGAGAAAGATAACATCTCCCCGTTTCCCTTCTGCTGCCTGTATCCTGCGGGGGACCCCTTCCACCTCCTGGTGCTTACTCTTTCAAATGGGTTCCCCATTTCAGTATTTTTATCAACCATCTTTAAAAACATGCTTTGAATTGGTATGAAATTCAAAATGCCCACTGAATTGGCTGGTTTTGTGTGTCAACTTGACACAAGCCAAAGTCATCAGAGAGGAAGGAGCCTCAGTTGAGAAAATGTCCCCATGAGATCCAACTGTAAGACATTTTCTCAACCAGTGATCAATGGGGGAGACCCTAGTCCATTGTGGGTGGCACCATTTCTAGCTGGTGGTCCTGGGTCTTATGAGAAAACAGGCTGAGCAAGCCATGGGAGCAGGCCAGTAAGCAGCATGTTAGAGAGATTGTCTCGTGCATTGTATGGATGCATCACCTGTCAATTAAAAAGCCCATGGCCTATGGTTTAGGCAGGAAATAGAGGTGGGACATGTAGGAGAGAAAGGATTCTGGGATAGAGCCATGGTAGGATATTCACCAGGAAGATCTGACAAGATGGACACATGGTACTCTGAGCACGTGTAACCAGTCACATGGCCGAATGTAGGCTAGAATAAATGGGATATTTTAAGTTATATCTTCAGAGAAGAACCCACCTATATGGCCAAGGTATCTGTAGATATATTTTGAGTCTGAGTCTTATTTCTGGGGGCGGGGGGAGAGCAGGGCCTAAATTTAACAGCAGCACCCCTCTATGGCCTCTGAATCATCTCTTGCCTCCATGTTCTGCCCTGTTTGAGTTCCTGTCCTGACTTCTTCCAGTGATGGACCTTAGGTCTGAAAGTGTATGCTGAATAAATCCTTTCCTCCCTAATTTGCTTTTTTTTGTTCATGGTATTTTGTCACAACAATAGAAACCCTGACTAAGACACCTGCATTAGCTTACTGGTAAAAATTAAACTTTAAGGATACAAAGCAAAAATGCAAAAACAGACAACAACAACAACAACAACAACAACAACCCCCAACCCCCAACCCAAAACCAAACCAAAACCACACAGTAGATGCATTTTGAGAAAGACTAGTCAAAGGCCACCTAAGATCAGGACACCAGAGATACCACAGGAACAGGGATACATCCTGGAGCAGCTAATGAAGAAAACCAAACAGGATTAGGGCTCTCTTTAAGTGGCTCTGGAGAGTCTGAGAATGTATGCTTTGCTCTGGGTTGGACATTGTCTCTTACTGAGCTTCTAGAGGAAGGATAGATTTCTAGTGGTTTCAAGAGAGAAAGAAAATCTTCCATTACTGTCCACTGTGCCCTGGCATGCAGCTAGCCGGGCTGGCTCTTCATATTTTCCTGTGGAACATAAATATTTTTCCAAAATCCTAGTCTCAGAAATGGCCCCTCTGTGATTACAACGGCTCAGGTCAGATATAAAACCACTTCACCACCTCCGAATTCGGAACAGAAAGTTTTTATAATGAACAAAATGAGCAGACACCCTCCTGTGTTGACTGGCCTAGGTGAGCCCTGATTCTTTCCTAAATACAGCTTGAGTCTTACTAGCGTTGGCCCTCTGTGTACTATATACATACATCCTTTGGTGAATAAGTCATTGAAATTTTAAAGAATCAAATGGAACATAAAACTGATTTGTATAAATTTCACTTGCTGTTTTCATGCCCAGTGAATTGTCTTGAATATATAATAGACAGTGAGAATAATTCTAGGGGTGAAGATTCAGGAAGAAAATGCCAATTTTTCTAGTCCTCTGGGACCAGAAAATGTGACCGTTTGTGTCCTGTTAAAATCCCTAGGCTTAATCCCAAGCTCTGTTGGTTTTAAGCAGTGGAGCTTTGGAAGATGATTGGACCACGAAGGTCCAACTTCATGCTTTTATATGAGTGAACACATCCCCCTGAAACATTTTGTTATTTCTTTCCTTGTTGAATATTCAATTGACTTTGGGTCATAGAAGTCTACCTGGTGCTAAGTTTACAGGTAGAGTTCAAGAAGAACACACCACTGAATGTTCTTGCTCATAGAACCTATTAGATCTATCAGCTCACCAACATTTAGTACTATGGTTAGACTGGGCATGAAGAAAAAAGCCCTTCAGCAGGTGGCATCTATCAAACAGAAAATGCGGGTGTGCAACACTTGACATTTTATAAAAACAGCCCCAGTCTGACTCAAAACAAAATAGAATTTTCAATGCATTTTTTTTTTGTTAAAAGACAATTTAAGATTTGCGGTTATTTCTAGACAATCTGCAATTAGTTTCTTATTTATCGTTTGATAAAAACAGAGACCAAATTCATTACCAACATGAACAAGCTACAGAGTCTCATAGTCACACGGATTTTAAGAGTCCATGTGGGTGGACCATTATTAGGCATTGGCACAATCTGTCCCTGAGTGGGTGGTAGCAGCGTGCCTGACCTGTCAGGAAAAAAGCTTGATCCAAACAAATGTAAGAAGCCGTTTCTTTATTAGAGTGCACTGAAACATTCTGGGGAACTGAAAGCACTGTCAGGCTTACTTTTAGGACAAACTACATCTCAGGTCATGCGGGTGTACAACATTCTCTGACCTAACATTCACCTCCTCCCTGATCTTGGCTCCCACTGCTCTGGATTTTCCACACAGTACCTTTAGCAGGTGAGTTCCTTACCATCTGCAGAATCTTCTCCCAACTTTCCTGTCTGGTTGGCATCTTCATGATGGCCAGCAACTCCTTTCCAAGACCTTTCACTCTTTCAAAAGTCCACTTCCAGTGCCAGGAGCAGCTTGTCTTGATATCCCTGGAGGCATTGGGTTCTCGTTTCTGTGTTTCCAGGGCACCCTGTAGATCACTATAGCAGAATTTACTATATCACTTTGGGTCTTCCTTTGTTCAAGTTTCTGTCCCAACTGAACTGTTAGACCCTAGGTGTAAGAATGTTATACTTATATGCACTTATATGTACATTAACCTTTATAAATAAGTCATTTAATGGATTAATGCATGTAATCTCAAGGCATATTGTTAAATAAATGGCTGTATTGATTTTGACTAATTGTACAGGATATACTTGTTTTATGTTTATTTCTAAATAGTTTATCTTACATTCATTTGTATAAGTATGTTGCTGACATGTAAGTGCATTACATGTATGCAGTCCCAGAGGGCATTAACTCTCTGGAACTCAAGAATGTAAGAACTCTGGATTATGTATATATATGAAAATGAAATACATATGAATACAGATATTGAAAAGAAATTACTAACCAAGTTGAGATTAGATAGTAGAGTTTTTCATTAGTTTACTTATTTATTCACTTTATATCTCAGTCTCTCAGTCACACCTTCTCCCTTTTCCCTCCTCTCAGTCCCACCTTCACAAGTCCCTCCCACAGTTACCCCTCCTTTTCCCCTCAAAGAAGGGGAAGCCCCCTTTGGGTACCATCTGCCCTAGGACATCAAGTCATAGTATGAATAAACCCATCCTCTCCCACTGAGACCTAACCAGGCAGTCTAGCTATGGAAAGGGGATCCAATGGTAGGCAACAGAATCAGAGACACCCCACCCCCTCCAATTGTTAGAAAACCTACATGAAGACCAAGCTGAACATCTGCTACAAATGAGTAGGGGATCTAGGCCCAGCCCCTGCGTGCTCTTTGGTTGGTGGTTCAGTCTCTGTGAGCAACCCATGGGCCCAGTTAGGTGACTCTGTAGGTCTTCTGTGGTGAACTTGACCCATCTGGCCCCCTCAATCCTATCCCCTACTCTTATACCCAACTTCTCAAGCTCTGCCTGATGTTTGGCTGTGGTCTCTGCATCTGCTCTCATTAGCGGCTGGACGAAGCCTCTCAGGAGTCAGTTATGCTAGACTCCTGTCTGCAAGCAGAGCAGAGCATCATTAATAGTGTCAGGGGTTGGCTGTCTTCCATGGGATGGGTCTCAAGTTGGGCGCCATTGGTTGGCTATTCCCTCAGTATCTGCTCCATCTTTATCTCTATGCATCTTGTTGGTAGGACAAGTTTTGAAATGAAGGTTTTGTGGGTGGGTTGATGTCCTCCTTCCTCCACTGGAAGACCTGCCTGGCTATAGGAGGAGACTTTCAGTCTCCTTATCCTCTGTTGCTAGTAGTCTCTGCTAGAGACATAGACTCCAGAGAGCCTACCCATCTCAGGTCTCCAGCAAGTCCCAGAGATGCCCTACACTGATTTCCAGTCTCTTTCAGCCCTCTCCCAAATCTATTCCCCATACCTAATACTCACCGCAGTTCCTCTCCTCACCTTCTCTACTACCCAGTTTTCCCTGTCTATCTACCTCCCGTGTCTATTTTATTTCCCTTTTGAGTGAGAGTCAAACCTCCTCCATTGGGCCTTCCTTTGGTTGCTTTGGGGCTGTGGATTATAGCATGGTTATCCTGTACTTTATGGCTAATATCCACTTATAAGTGAGTACATACCATGAATGTTTTTCTGGGTCTGGGTTACTACACTCAGGATGACATTTTCTAGTTTCATCATCCACTTGCCTGCAAATTTCATGATGTCTTTGTTTTTAATAGATGAGTAGTATTTCATTGTGTAAATGAACCACATTTTCTTGTTTTTGTCATAGAATATTTGATTTCTCCATCTATGGTGATTGAAAGTGTTACTGGGTATAGTAGTCTGAGATGACATCATTTAGACTCTGCAAGACATCTGCCCAGGCCCTTTTGACTTTTAGAGTCTCTGTTGAGAAGTCTGGTGTAATTCTGATAGATCCGACTTCATACATTACTTGTCCATTTTCCCTTGCAGCATTTAATATTCTTTCTTTCCTCTGTACAGTTAGTGTTTTAATTATTATGTGGCAGGAGAATTTTCTTTTCTAGTCCAATCTACTTGGTATGCTGTAGGCTTCTTGCATGTATTTAGGTATCTCATTAAGTTCGTGAAATTTTCTTCTATGATTTTGTTGAAAATATTATCTTGGTCCTTTAGTTAAGAATCTTCTCCTTCTTCTATTTCTATTACTCTTAAGTTTGGTTTTTGCATAGTGCCCCAGATATCTTGGATGTTTATGTCATGAATTTTTAGATTTAACATTTCTTTGAATAATGTATTGATTTCTTCAATCATATCTTCTATTTCTGAGATTCTGTCTTCAATATCTTGTAGTTTGTTGATGATGTTTGCATGTGTAGTAAGTGTTCTCTTCCCTAGTTTTTTTTTAATCTCTAGGATTCCCTCAATTTGTATCTTTTTTTATTACTTTTATTTCCATTTTTAGGTTTTGGACGGTTTTATTTCCTTCACCTTGTTTGCTTATATTTTCCTCTATTTATTCAAGAGATTTTTAATTTTCTTTTTAAAGGCTTCTATCATCTTTATTAGACTGGAAATAAGGATATCTTCTTTTGCTTCTGCTGTGTTAGGATATCCAGGGTTTGCTGTAGCAGGACAGCTGGGCTCTGATGGTGTTGTACCTCTCTGGCTCTTGATGATTGTGTTCTTATGGTGTCCTTTAACTATCTGGTTGTCCCTGGTGTTGGCTAGATGTTCCTGATCCCAGCAGGACTACTGGGGTAAACAGCCAGAGCCTGACAATGGATCTCAAGGGACAGGCCATGGCTCATCTTATCTGGTTATGGACCAGGTGGACACAGCTGTCAGGGAATTGGTTGGAGAAGGTTCTAAGTTGAATGTTCCTGGGAACCCAAAGGGCTCCTCAGGAAGGCATGGAGAACTGTGGGCCAGATGATGGAGGTCAGGGGACAGAGAAACTCACCTAGGCTGGTTATATCCCTCAGGGTGGATCCTACTGGCGGGTAGGGGAAGTGTTGGTGGAAGAGGGGTCTAAGTTGGATGTTCCTGGTTCTCCTGCAGGCTGCCTCAGGGAAGCAGAGCACGCCTGGAGTCCCAAAATTCTCCCTAGGATGAGAGGGTGAGCAGTGGATCAGACAATGGAGGTCAGAGGACCATGCACAACTCACCCCTGCTCTAGGTAGTAGATATCTAAAAAAAACAAACAAACCACAAACCCACATAAAGCCTTAGAGCCTTTTAAAAATATTTTTATTTTATGTATATGAGTGCTCACCTATGTGTATATGACTTGAAGGTGGCCTCAGAGGCTAGAAGAGGCCATTGGATCTCTGAGAGCTGGACTTGGGGGTGATTTTGAACTACTGGTATAGGTTCTGGGACCAAACATAGGTCCTCTGCAAAGACAGCAAGTGTACTTCAGGGCTGAGACATAGCTCCAAGAAAGGAAAAACCACAATACATGTTTACACTTTAAATTGTTCCTATGGAATTATGCCAAATATATTTAGACAATAATGACATGACCGGTTCTAACTATTATATATAAAGCAAAGACCCTCCCCTGGGCAATGTCATCACACACAACAGCTCTGTGTAATCGCTCTTTAAAACACACCCGTCTATACATTAAGTACTTTTCTACATTGTCTCATCCAGTTCTCATTAAGTCAACAACATTCATGGGATAGCCTTCCCATGGACTTAACATTGATCAGAATTAAAAAAAAATTGCCATCATTGTTATTTGAAGGTAAGGCCATGTGTGTGCCTAAAATCAGAGCTCTAATAATGAAAGATCAAAGTTCTAAAAGCAAAACATTCAAAGGTCATATTAAATCTGGAAGGTGAGGCTCGTAAAGTTTGCTGCAGAACTGAAGGAAAAATGCAGTGGCTGCAGGTATGGGTAGCTGCAGATGTGTTGTTAACAGGTATGGATAGCTGCAGATGTGTTGTTACCAGGTGCTGGGTGTGAAACACAAGAGCTCCCAGATACCATCCTCTTGGCAAAGGTAGAACTTCATTGCTGAAGTATCCTGATCCTAATCTGTGATTTCCATAGATGGACTGCTGAGCTGATTTCACTCTGGAAGGTAAAATTAACTTAGTGAACACAGCCAACTGTGAGTTCAATGGCAAGATACAAACTTCTGTTTGCATCAGAGTAAACTAAATAAATTCTTTGTGAAAAAGAATACATGGTCATATTCAATTCAAATACATTCACTAGGATCAGGATTATTAATCTAGACCCATGAAGACCACTAAATCCTCTCTTCATTTATTTTTTTTTAATTTTTAATTTTTAGCAAAATAGACTAGGTCCTGTTTATTCACTCCCAATGCTGCTCTTGGGAATGCTGCTTCTTGAATCTCAAGAAGAAAACAACAAAACAATAATCCAACTGAAAATGTGGATTATCACTCGTGGAAGCTCTAATTTTTTTGGATAAATTATCATGTATTTTGAAACATGAATGACAAGTGATTTGATTGTTTACAGTGGAAATTAGCAAATAGACGTTTTCCTGTATCCTCTTCATAACCTTCCCAATATCTCATACTACAAATAGATGAAAGATTGTATAACTATTTTTACTACATAGGACCACAAGATGACTACTAAAAGATAGATCTAACCCCTTAGCAGCACAGCGTTAGCTGAGCAAATTGAAAAATGGGTGCTCAAACCTCACCTTTAGTTTCCAGTAGGAGCAATGAGAACCACGGTCCTGAATCTCTCTGGTTTTTTTTTTTTCGTTATATGCTCTGACCCCTGTATAAAGCTCAGGACTAGAACAGGAGGCAGGAAAGTACATGGTTTCCAAATTTCCTTATGGGAAAGATAACAGACTCCAGAACTTAGAGGGATCATAAAATGCTTTCCATCTTCCCAGTGTTTATACGACTACATAGTAATTATGCATCCAGGCTAGAAGATGCACACATCCCTCCACGATGCCCAACACTGCTCATGCCGTCCTTGGGATCATTGTGTAAATTTTGTGGCATGGTAGCTGCTGTTTTCTGGGCTAAGCCCTTTATAAGTGTGCGCTTTGTGTGCTGTATCCACAAGGTACTTTCTTCTGGCATCACAGCATACATTTCCAGGAACTGGCATGTTACATAGATGAGTCTAAACCCCATTATGCAGTGGGTCCTGATAAATGCCTGCCTGCTAATATTGACTAAAATGTTCTTTACATAAATAACAAATAGTTGGAGTATAATTTAAATACATTTAACATATCCATTTTAATAGAAGTCTGTATACAATGGGTGCTCAAACTATATATATAATATATGTACCTATATGTAATCAAAACTATTATATGTTTATTTATATAGCCTAACTTTACTTTTATTTAGAATTTGTGTGGGGGTTTGGGTGCGCACGCACGTGTGTATGTGTGTGTGTGCGTGTGTGTGTGTGTGTGTGTATGTGTGTGTGTGCATGCTAGGTGGTATGCCTGTTGAGGTCAAAGGACAACTTTCAGGGGTTGGTTCCCTTTTTCCACCATGGGTTTTGGAAATAGGACTGAGTACATCAGGCTTGTGAGAACGTCCCCCCCTGAGCCATCTTAGTGGCCCTAAACTATTTATACACAGGAGATGTAAAATGCCATATATTTTATGCATGCCTATAAACTTGCTTAAGAATAAAGAAATTCTATTGTGTTCTTGCTCTTCTACAGTTGAAACTCTCACCAGCCACTGATGTTTATTATTGTAAAGATAGCTTTCTTCCTTCTAATTACTATCCAGACATCTTGGTTCACCAGCTTGGAACATCATATAAACACAATCGGGTCCCATGTGCTCTTTCAGGCTGATCTCCTCCCATTCACATCCAGTGATGAGTGTGCCTTTATTATTATTGACATCATTTGTATGGATACACCAAAAGTTGGTGGAAGTTTAGATCATTTCCAGTTTTGGTTTGTTGTGAAAATGTCTTCAATGGACTTGTACGTGTGGTTATTTTCAACATGTCTTTTTACATCAGCTGAGAGCCGTGGAGTGGAAGTGTGCAGAAATGATAATTTGTTGTTCGGATGCTCTGCTTTGAGTTGCTTTTATCCTGCCGAATATCTTATGTACTGGATCTCATTTGCACTTCTAAGACACAGATTTTTAAAAATGATTTCCAGTGGGGATGCTAATGTGCTTTACAGCTCCTGTGATTTGGACAATCTTGAATCCAAATTCTCTTCCATAATGGTTACCATGTCAAAGCTGAAATTTCTGAAAATAAAAATACTTGTGTTTTCTCTTTCCCCCAACCCAGGGTTCTTTATCAGTGATATAAGCACACTAAGTTTGAGAAGTAAGTGGTTTATTTGAATATTTGAGGGCTGCCTCTGTGTTTATTCTCAGTAGGATTTTTCTTCTTCATTTTCAGATGTTTTGGTCAATTACTTTATTGTTCGTCCAAATTCTGTTTACTCCATTCATCAAGTCTGGAGAGGATGTTTGGGGAAAAAACATCATCCCCAAAACCATCATGTATTTGTTTATATATTTTAACTTTAATGTTAACAAATATGCCATGTTGTCAGTTCTTATTTATTCCAATAAATTATTCCAATGGTCAATAACCTACTAGCAAGATTTTAATGTGTATTAGAGATGCCTGCTGAATTTGGTGAGCATGGTGAACCTGACCTGACTTGAACTAAGAGCATACATTCCCACATTTTTGTTATTTTAAACTGTAGACAGATAATCAACTAGAAGAAAAGATCCCAATATTAAGGATGTCTTTGGTCTTACAAAAGCAACATACAACTTTTACTTGGCGGGCTAAAGTTGGTATCTTTAAAAAAAATGACTCTGGAATAATCAATTCATCTTTTTGAATAAAGACATCCTCTTGCACGCAAAAATAAATTTAATTTATCTATTTTAGCACTCTTGCTTTCATAAGGATAATTCAATGACTTATTTTATCTGTGGTCTTCTTTGTGTATACACAAGACACTGTCTGAGAATTGAGTCAAAAGTGGACAAAAGGCTGAAGTTTTGTTTAGCTTGAAACCAAATTGAATATTTGATCTTAGTTTCACTACATTAGGAATATGAAGTAGCTCGCTGTCTTGAGAGAGGGATATGCACGATATGTTAAATACCCTTTCTAGAAACACCCTGGGGTCAAGCAGTGGGAAGTGTCCGAAAATACATGCAATCTTAGAACCACAGACAAAACCATTTTTTGTTGTTGTCTTAGAACAATGCTATTTCTGGAGTCTAAGAAAATAATTTAAAGCCTTGAAAGCTATCTTTACAATAATAAACATCAGGAAAGATCTCACAGTTTTATGAGCTACAAATTAGTAAAATAAACAAAACAAAATGGTATTTCTTTATAGGACTGGGCTGTAGCTCAGATGTAAGGTACATGCTGATGTGCACAAGGCCTTGGGTTTGACCAGCATGTTGGTGGATATATAATGATATGGAGAAACACTTATGGTAGAATGATAATTAAATGAAGGAAAATACTGTGGACAGTCTGAGCCCAGTGTTGCCTAACAATATGTAGAAAGTCAGAAGGTGACCTTTCCCCGCCCGAGGAGGGGTGTTCGCCTGGGAGTAGCCCCCCGGCATCCAGC
>NC_034593.1:46915519-46925429 GCF_900095145.1 Mus pahari
TAGGGGAACAGAGGTGGGGGGAGGGGTATGGGAAACTTTCGGGATAGCATTTGAAATGTAAATAAAGAAAATAATAATAAAAAAAAATTAAAAAAAAAAAAAAAGAAAGAAAGTCAGAAGGTATCTGTCAGTCTGAAGAGTCCTAGTGTTTGAAGGGAGAAGTAAAGGTCTTTTATTTTTTATTTCTTATTTTCCTGTTTCCCCTACTTTTGCTTAGGCATGGCAATTGTCTAAACTTTAAATTATATTATAATATGATTGCTATAATAATTTTTAATTTTTCTTTTGAATAATTGTGTAATTTACTTTTTCAAATTAAGTAAGATAGAAGGATCTATTTAAATGAATCAATATACCGAATGGAAACAGACAGATCTTCTCTTTTAGAGGCCAATACTGTCATACAGTTTTTAAAAATCAAATTCAGTTCTGGACTTCTTCCATACTGACTGCATTGAAAATCAAAAAAAGGAAGACTCATAAACTACAAGGAAGACAAAGAAAGAGTTATATAAAACCAAACCAAACCAAGCCAAAGCAAGAAGTTAGGGCAAAGGGAGCCATTGCACATTGATCGATGTATGTTGTACCATGGCACTTTAATAACATGGCAACAGACACGTAATGGAAATAAAAAGAAAGAAAGTAGCTGGTGCACAGTAACCAGCAGAGAAACCACAGTGCCGCGATTTTAGCCCCTCACAGGGAAATAAGCCACAACAAAAGAATACACAGAACTGGGATAATGCATCTCATGGTGAATGGATTTTTCTGTTCAAACGTCTTTGAATGGTTTTTCAAAAGCCATTGTTTCTATCATTTCACAAGCACAATAGCATCGTATGCAAGGAAGCATAAATCACAGAAGCCATGTTTTTCTCAGTATTACTCAAGGCGACACACAGCTGCTGCAGGGGACAAGGGCTCAGCACAGGCACTGTTGATGGCAGCCATCTTTCTTGCTCAGACATTGTACCTCCAGTATTGTCCCAGAAAGCAAGTGGTGTTAGAGTTGCAGTTACCTGGGTGTTACACAGGAAACAGATTGTAACTGTAACAAACCAAGAGGGAAAGCATATCATATGTCCAATGTCCTTGATCTGAGCGAACTAACTGGAGATTCTAAGTCCAGCATGTTAGACCAGGGGATCAGATATGACTGAGATTTGATCGCAACTGATGAATCTATTAGATGAACTTGAGATACCAATAGGAAAGGATTTTTAAGACTGAGAAATACAGAGATTTGGCATTGGCTCCTTTTCCTTTTCCTTTTCCTTTTCCTTTTCCTTTTCCTTTTCCTTTTCCTTTTCCTTTTCCTGGAAAGACTTTAAGGAGACTACCTCGTCAGACAGTGAGAATCCACCAGGGCAATCACGGTAGTTGGTTTTTGGTGCCTGATAGATAGGCAGTGGGGGATGCTTCATAGAAATGCAGTTTCTGATTTCAATGGTGGTGATGACTTAGGTCTAGAACAAAGGTTCATCTCAAGACGAAATGTGGATGCGGTTGTCAACTTTAGCAGCCACATGGACTTAGTTTGGAATGGTTCATTTGCTATGCTAAAGGGACTAGACAAGCCCCTTAAGTAAATAGACTAGGACTGAGTTAACCACAGCCCTGTCTTAGCTTTGGAATGCCCACAGTTGTTCCACTGCGCACGCTCAGAACGGAACCCTGTGTGGGAAGGAAAAGACGGGTGGATTCACTTGAAAACCATTAAGAAGATGCAGTAAGCCATGGAAAAGGACCCTCCTTCTGTAGCCACCTGCAGGAAGATGCAGACTTCTTTGGACTGGTTCTCTACTCCCTGAGGACCTTGAAGGCCACAGGGATCTCTCAGCTGGAGACAGTGTAAGGATACCTGGAGCTTTAATTTCTGTCTTTCTCACAGTAGGTCTGCTGGATCTTAGCTGTACTCTGAATATACATTTGGAATTCTCCCATTCATTATTTCTGAATCTCCAAGTGATTTTTTTTTCTTCAAAACATGAAGCTAGAACTATTTAGTAGAAAAAGCCAAGAAGCCTCTGGAATTAACGTCTCTTGATATAAACAGTAAATCAAAAGTAGCCCCATGTCCCTGAGGATTCTGGAGCGCTGACTCTTCACAGGTCCGCGTTTGCCCGTGTGACCTGGGCAAAGACAAATGGGTCTGAGATAATGACAGTGGCCAACTGTGCACCAGGGCTGCTTCACCCCAGCACCGAATCACTTTCTTTACTGCTGCGAATCAGCTCTGCTCTTGCACTCTATTGCGTAACTACCATTTTTGACAAATTAAGCTCCTCTATTAATTAGAACTGGATCAGAAGTTTGCTGTTTTCATCCAAGGGACACTTGAGTTGCTTTAACCCAGGGCTTATCTCTCTGCCATAATACAACCCACAGGGACCCTTTATATTTATTTCTCTGTCACACAGCGTGATGCTCTGCTGGTTAGCACTAGCCTGGCTGTTAGACTCAAGAGAAAGACTGAAGTAAATAACCTCGAGGACTTGATAAGACATGCTTATCACAAAGGACAGGGATTTCTTCTGCATATGAAATTACAGCTAATACCTCCATGACATTTCTAAGGGTCCAAAGTTTTGAGCCTTTAGCTCAGTCCATGTGGCCTAAGGCATTTGCCATAATTCTATTAAGTAAAAAATCAAGTTATTACACCTTTACAATCGGCCTTCCTGTGAATGGTGCAATGCTTGATGAGCCCCATTGAATCCTGGGAAGAATACATGAATGAGACCTCCATTGACTTGGTTATTCATTGGAAGGCTTCTAAATCCGAGCAGGTGACAAAATAAGGAGGGTTCTGCAACCAGTTCAGGTTCTGGAGTGGGTCTCGTGAACCACAGGATCCAAGATGTCTTACCTTTACCAAGGCTGAATTCACTATGGTCATGGACATCACACTAAGCCCTCATCCGATGACACATGGGTGTCCAGCTCAGCAGGGTGTGCATCCCTTTTGTCTGGGGGTGGGAAGTAATGTCCACTGGAGGGAACACCTAGGATTCTGTGCAAAATCAGGCTCTCAGCAATCTTATTTATATTAAGATATTATCCCCTTTTACACTATCTCATGTAGGTAGCACTATTTCAAATGAAGTAACTATTTATTTTATACCTGACTTCCATGGTGGTCTTCATTCTTGCCTCGTGTCTCATCATTTAGAGTCATCTGACATGTTTTACTGTAAGCCTTACTTGGCATATCACATACACTCTTAATGGAGTCTGAGTGCTCAAACTAGCAACTGATATATGGTACTGCTTCTTCTCCCACATTTAGAACACACAGGCCCAGACGTCTAGATGCAGGGTTTCACACTCCTCCTAGATAAGCTGTAATGCAGAATTCTAGACTCAGATCAACTGTAATGCCTCCTGTGTAAGAAGAAACAACTGAATAATGTCTGTATCTTTACTTGGGAACATAACACACAATATTTATCTGTGTTCCTCAAAACTCTCAAGGACAAAGTAGAAAACTGCCCCAGCCCCGGGAACCTGAGAGTACAAGATGCTTAGACCTCTTGTTAATGGTGGGCTTGCAATGGGTTGCTGGGGGGAGTTGGAGGATAAGAGGGAAAATAAGGAAATCTTAACTAAATGTGTACTTTAGTTAATAACCATGTTCAGTATTATAACATTAACATTAGCATATACACCACAGAGGAAACTTCTACATGGTGGATGCATACAGACCCTCAAATCTGTCTTCTCCATCATTTCATTAATTCCAAAAATTGTCAGTCGATGCTGGCACACATCTTTCATCTCAGCACTTGGGAGCCAGAGGCAGGCAGATCTCTGAGTTCTAGCCCAGCCTAGTCTACAGAGCTAGTTCCAGACAATCAGAAATAAACAAAGGAACTTTGTCTCAGAAAAAAAAGTTCCTAAAATTCAAAACAAAATATTTTAAGTATCTTGAGAGAAGTGACCTTAAGTCACCTTAAGAAGTGATAAGCAGTAGATAGTACCTCTCGGAAACATCAAATGCAGTGGGAGCCAGTGAGGCACGACAGAGGCATCCCATAAAGCAGTATCTATCATGGCAGATAGGAGGAAATGCCTTCCCAGTCTCAGAGAGGAAAAAGGAACACACAGACACACAGACACACAGACACACAGACACACACACACACACACACACACACACACACACACACAGACAGAGAGAGACAGAGAGACAGAGAGACAGAGACAGAGACAGAGAGACAGAAACAGAGACAGAGACAGAGAGACACACAGAGAGAGAGACAGAGAGACAGAGACAGAGACAGAGACAGAGAGACAGAGAGACAGAGAGACAGAGAGACAGAGACAAAGAGACAGAGCAAGAGAGCACCTCTTGTCTCATCTCATCTGGGACTATTCATTCGCCTACCATTTGTGCTATGTCAAACACACCAGCCAGTTTTCACATCTTCAAACCTATAAACACACTTTCAGCAAAACCTAGGTAAGGGTGGCCTGAGGTTTGTGCTCATTACAATATATCTGGAAGTGTTAGGGTTTTATTATTCACAGACCTGATTTCCGTACCTTGGGATGTGGTGTATTATTACTAATGAACACGATCACAGTTGCATTTGTGATCTACAGACCCCTTGGACAATTAACTCTCATCTTTACAGGACTGCAGCACATTGCAGCCACCTCCAGCTCTCTACCTCACATCATCAAAATTTCAAAATTCAGTGTTTATTTGACCACTTTGGCATATAATTGGTTATCTGGCACAAACAGTTAAGCCTGCTTGCTCTTTTATTTTTTTTTTAAAGGAACGAGCGTTCTTTTGTGTGAAATGAAGTCAATTTTAGAGTCAGATTCTCACCCTATTTCCTTTGAAGTTTTCATTTTCTTCATCATCATGCATAATACAGCATCACGCTTTTATCTTGAAGATGCTTTTAAGACTAATGGTTCTGCACATTTCTAGCACCACCTGAGATACTGTTTGTCTTGAAGCACAAAAATATAATCCTTCTAAATGAGAGATCATTGAGTCTTTAGTCTGAAATAGTTTATCTGAAGTAGCTAATGCAAAACTAAGCTTGTATACAAGGAGAAGCAGTCTCTCTCTCTCTCTCTCTCTCTCTCTCTCTCTCTCTCTCTCTCTNTGTCTCTGTCTCTGTCTCTCTCTCTCTCTCTCTCTCTGTGTGTGTGTGTGTGTGTGTGTGTGTGTGTTCTGCTGTGCTCTAGACATCTATTCTAAAAAATTCTCTGGTTGAGACAGCTTTTTCTGCTAGTAAAAATTCTAAAAGCTATTTAGATAGCTCATGGGTTTTCTGACCAAAGTCAGAAAAGCTGCTATAAAAATTACTGGATCTTCCAACCAAGTCAGGAATCCTGTTAGAAAAAATTCTTGAAACGCTGTGTTTGCCCTCCTGAGATCTTCTGACAGCTCTACTTTCTCTAGAGAAAATTCTAAAAACGAACTGCTATTACTTTCTCCTAGCTCATCACATGCTGATCAAAAGTCCTGTTTTTTATTTACATATCAGTTCAGTTATTCATACCAGATTTTCTTTTAATTATCCTATGAATCAGCATCCTTATACCCAGACCTTTGATTCTTAGTAGACAGCAGCACACATTTTCTGTTAACACTGCAAAAGAATTCAGAGATCTGCCTGCCTTTGTTAAGCATAGACGATAAGCTAGTTGGGTGGGATCCTGCCCTGAAATTACTATTTCCACCAGACCTGGGCCTTACCCTGCTCTGTCCTAGCCTGACCTGAAACCCATCTGCCTGATTTGTTACGTAAGCATTATCAAACAACTTATCGGGTGGGATCTCCTGCAATCACTACCCCTAAACCTCTTTATCTCCTTCCTTAGCAGCTTTCTGACAAGCTGGCTCACAGTGCAGCTGCTTTTGTTCCTTTAGATTCACGAAGCCCCTCATATAATTTATATTGCATCCTTAGTTTTTGCATAGTTGAGAAATTATATGTTTTCGAACTCAGGTATTTAGATCTATTTCGCATAGCCTTAAGGGGTGTTCTGGGGGTCCCAGTGTTTACCATTTTGCAGAAATAACCACACCCTCAACTCCTGGATTAGTGCTGTTTCTAATTATCATGAAGTCATTAACATAACAGGGAGGGCATTCCTCAGAAGGAATGAGTCCTGCACTGCTAGTACTGGTTCCAGAAGTATATACATTATTACACAAGCCCTTTGACCACAGCAGTCATCGACACTCATGGAAGCTCACACCATGGCTGTCCCAGGGACAAGAACCAAGTCACTCTGTCCCCGCCAAGGCCATGCTGGGCTTGGCACAATAGTGTCACCTATCTACTATGGCAGTTAGTGGGTGCCCTCTCAATCTGAATTATTACCAGAAAGTAAGACTGCATCCATGGGATAAGATTGGATTGATACAGAATGCAATGTCAATCAAAGTCAAGCCAAATGGTTAATTCATTGACGCTTTGGACTTTCCAGAATTTGGCTGTATGGGTAGTTGCAGATTAAGCATTTGGATGAACTGTGCACCTCTGTCAGAGATGTAGGTGGGTTCTAAATATTACCTTTCCCTGAATGTAGCAGAGGCACAGCACTGTTTGGATTTAATGAATGCTCTGTGCTATGATAGTTTAAAATCACAGTCCCAGATTCTCCCCCATCAATCCATCAATACCACCCAAAGGTTTATGCAAAAAAAATAAAAATAAAAAAAAGCCAATTTTAAACCTTTACCTTGCAGCCTGGTGTGGTGAGTTAGAAGCACTGGGTTAGGGTCTTGCATCCGTGTTTGAACAAACCCTCTGTACACTTCTGGTGTTCCCTACGCTGTGAGGGCATCAACAGTCATAAAAAGGTCTGCGCTTTGGAATCTGTTTCTCCTCCTCAGACTAAGGTCACTTACAACTCTCTGATTCAAGAGGCACACTTTTTTCCTTGCTGTCTTGTTGTGTGTCCAGAAATAGGCATTTAGGTCTTTCCCCCATTTCAAACTCCTCCAAACTCCTCTAGCTGCATTGAAATAAAGCCCCTCCCCCTATTAATCAAGTCTTTTAATTCTTTCAATATTTGTTTTATTTCTGGGGCACCCAGGGTGAAATCATATATGGAGATGTTTGGTCATTTCAATGTGACCCTGCTAAGGATATACAAGGTGCTTACAGTCTTCCATGAAGGAAACTATTCCAACCTCAACATCAATATTTATACATCTTAGTACTAAAATGGTCTGGAAGTCATCTCTCTTAAAGAGAGTTCAAATGCTGAGTTGCGAACCAGAATCTTGGCTACCTTATTCTTGACGGCTAAGGATCTAAATGATGATGACGTCAGACACAGGAACGAGACTCTTCTTTGACTTGGGGTTAGTTGCTGTTTATGATATTTATTCATTTTTAATTATTGCACATTTTATTTTTGAGAGTGTAATATAATTACATCATTTCCTCCCCCACTCCATCCTCCAAACCTTCCCCTTGACCCCTCCTTGCTCTCTTTCAAGTTCATGGCCCCCCTTAAGAATTTAATTGTTACGTGTTACATGAATGTGCACATGTACATTCCTAAGTACAACCTGCTCTGTCTGTGTAATGTTCTCATGTGTACATTTTCAGAGAAGACCGTTTGCATTCTGTGGAGAAGGCTATTCCTCTCACTCCTGGCGTTCTTTAGTTACCTGTGGCTCTCTGTGTAGGGGTGGGGCCTCGCAGTCTTTCCCCATCCACCCTGGAATGTCTGATAGTGTTGTCTTTGTTCAGCTCCATGCTTAGGCAGCCATTTTGGTGCGACTTTACAGATGTTGCTTCTGACATTTTTAGGAGACACAATCTCACAGAACCACCCCCCACCCCCACCCCCCGTCCTCTGCCTCTAACAGTCATTCCATTCTATCTTTTGCAATGGTCCCTAAGCTAAGCTTGGGTGCAGGCGTGGCTATTTAGGTGTATTATCTTTTTTTTTTTTTTTTTTTTTTTAAATCCTAGTCCCTCCTTGTTAAGCCTTACTTAATTCTGGGTGGCAGGAGTTACATTATTTCACAAATGCTCTCTGGTACTTGCAGTTCATCCTTAAGAAGAAGACAGTCATCAGATGCTGTGACACTAAGAAAAAAAAATTGGAGCATAACTACACAGAGAGACTTTTGGTGCAGGCCACTCTTTCACGGTGGAACTGTGAATGACATTTCTGCAAAGATTACATCTAAGAAATTCTGACAAAGTGACAGCCAGTGGGTAGGGACTCTTTGTCTAAATGGTGAACATGAAGACAGCATGCAGACTCTTTCCCTCTTAGTCACATGGAGCTATACTGCAATTATACCAGAAGGCCTGGAGTCTAGCCAGCACCGTCATTTTCAAGACATGACACGCTATTTCCAGATACTGGAAGCAGATCCTTGGCATGGACTCACTCGTGTCATTTTTTTTTTTTTATTGTGATTTTTGTTGTTTTGAGACAGGGGCTCTCTCTGTGACCCTGGATCTCCTATAACTTGGTACATAGACCAAGCTGGCCTTGAACTCACAGAGATCCATTTGACTCTAGAATACTGAGATTAAAGGCATTCACCACACCATCATACCTGCCTCATTCGTTTTAATAGTCACAGGATTCCCCCTTTTAAGTTCTACATATGGCTACCCAACACAGAACCTTTTCAAAACTCATTTTCCTGACTGCTGTAGCCTTTTGACTAAGTGATCTTGTCACAAAACAAGCAGTGAGATTCAAAAAAAGGAAGGAAGGAAGGAAGGAAGGAAGGAAGGAAGGAAGGAAGGAAGGAAGAAAGAAAGAAAGAAAGAAAGAAAGAAAGAAAGAAAGAAAGAAAGAAAGAAAGAAAGAAAGAAAGAAAGAAAGAAAGAAAGAAAGAAAGAAAGAAAGAAAGAAAGAAAGAAAGAAAGAAAGAAAGGAGAAAAAGAAACCATCTTTCTTCTTTCTACCAAGAATAAGATCAGAATTTCTGGAACTTTGACAGCCACTTTTGTCTAAGAAGTGATTTGCTGACATTAGTCCAATGCTGTAGGAGCAGTAAGGTAGTGGAATAGTGAAATGATATTGCCTCCATGAATTTGAGAAAGAAAGAAACATAAGGGTTTCAGCAGAAAGTAACCGTCGTTCGCCTTTAACTCCAAGTATTTCCAATTTGTTTTCCACTCAGTTAAAATCTTGACTAATAAAGCATCCATGGAATTGGAACACTGTGCGTCTGGGCAGGTTTCAGTACTAGTAAGGTGCAAATATGTTGTTCACATTGCCAATATTTGATATTGACTTAATATATAGAAGTATTCAGAAGCAACAGCCAACCCAGTCATCAACAAAAATTATACAGCAATTCAAAGTAGCAATTTGACTGCAGTAAAAAAATGTCAGAGGGATTGATTTAGAAGAAAAACCCTTACTGACCTTTTCCTCCCTCAATGCAAACACATTCAAGGTCCTTGCTCAGTGACTGTTGGGATGACTTACCATAAACGACATTAGCATCAAACACTTCATGGGTCATCGTGACAATGCAATTTGATGATAACAGACAGGAGCTTGTGCTGGATCTCACAGTCACATTAATAATACATCTTGAGATTATTGAAGATTTAAGAGTGCTGTCCTACTGTGTACTCAGATGATTTGCCTAGCCTTTTAGAGAACAAGAGTCAACCTTACTTGCCCTGGATTCCCATATAATCAAGTTTTACTGCCTAAGCTAAGGCATAGCTGTAATCTATTTTTTCCAAATTTTTATTAGGTATTTACTTCATTTACATTTTAAATGCTATCCCCAAAGTTGCCACCCCTGCTCACCTACCCACCCACTCCCCCTTCTTGGCCCTGGTGTTCCCCTGTACTGGGGCATATAAAGTTTACAAGACCAAGGGGCCTCTCTTCCCAATGATGGTTGACTAGACCATCTTCTGCTACATATGCAGCTAGA